>NC_090185.1:33302669-33542669 GCF_024679245.1 Pseudorasbora parva | reverse complement strand
CATCCCACAAATCTCCATCAACTGCAAGATGCTATCCTATCAATATGGGCCAACATTTCTAAAGAATGCTTTCAGCACCTTGTTGAATCAGTGCCACGTAGAATTAAGGCAGTTCTGAAGGCAAAAGGGGGTCAAACACAGTATTAGTATGGTGTTCCTAATAATCCTTTAGGTGAGTGTATATATATGTATAATATATACACACAGTATCCTTTTTAAATTATATATGCTTTCTTATCACAAGTTCGGTATTGAGTACCACAAGGCTCAATACTAAAGCCTTTGCTTTTTACCCTATATGCTATCTTATCAGGAAACATGAAGCTAGTAATGTAATAAATTTAGCATGAAAATTAAAATGGGGTAGACAATAAGAAATTTGTTAACAAATTCAAAGCACATTGTGTATAAATGGAAACTATTTGTTTGATTTATTACATAGAGTTAAAGGTTTATTTAGGACCCTGGTCACATCAAAGACCACACATACAAATAAAATGATCCATATAATGTCATATAACTTTAACCAAATAAGTCTAGGCCCCAAAGTACTCTAGACTAAGTTTTTCCTGTGAAACAAGTAGGTTGAAGAAAAAGTCCACCTCGATTGCCGCCAGATGTCAAGACACAAAAAACTGTGTCTGTCAAATCGGCAGAAGGACTGGCAGTTTCCTCATGCCCACCGCTACTCTCCTCAGACAGTTCCTCCCATACCAGATGCAGGAACACAAACACACAGAGAAATGTACTTTTCCTTGCATGGATAGTCCCGTCGGAAAAGCATTCCCTCCAAATTACCTGGCTGGGCGAGGGAATGAGGAGTGACTGATGACGAGTCATGTGACGGCTTGCCCTTCACACGGGCCGAAGAGATATAATGACTTTGAGACTTCCAGAGAGCAAGAACAGGGAAAGGAATGTGTGAGCGTGAAGGAGCGAGCGTGAGAAAGAGCGAATAGGTGCGATAGAAAGGATGTGTGAGTGAGAAACTGAGAAAGGATGAGAAAGTGCAGAAAGAAGAGGAAGGGAGATGACAATGGCTGTCAGTGCTGAATACATGTCAAGGTTCTTATGATTCTTTCACCCCACAATATATGACAACTTCCTATCATAAAAATGCATGAATCGTTCAGCCCTTCATATATGTCTTGTTTTAAGCACAAGTCCTAAAAAACATTTTGAGATTTATGTTTAAAAGAAAACGAAAAATAACTACCCTTGGGGTCAGAAACATTTTAATTTTATTTGTGTATATTTAAATATTTGATGTTCTTTAGACAGTTATTTAGACAGTTGTACTGTACATATTTTGTGCATGTCAATGAAAAAATGGTGGCTTGTATAAAAATTATGCTTTTTGCAGGTCCATGAAGCTAAAAAAAAAAAAAAAAAAAAACACTTACAAATGCGGTAATAAAAAAATATATAATTGCATTCAAATATCAAGTCTAAAGTAAATGTGTCTTGTTTGTGGGAAATTTTATAAAGTAAATTTTCGGCTGATCGCCTTCCATATTCAGTTTATTGGAAAAGTGTTGAAAGTGCTTCTGCAGATCAAAAGCATACGCGACCAGTTTCGTCAGACGTCGCGTACACATCTTGAACTCCGAGAAGGTACTTTAAATATTTTTTTTTAAAATATGGATATTTTTCTTACACAAGCAATTTGCTTCAGAAGGCCTTTATTAACTACCCGGAGCTATGTGGAGCACGTTATTTGAGGGACCGTTGCATTTTTATGGACTTCAAAAACCGAGCAACAATCCATGCAATTATAAAGCTTGGAATTATCCAGAACTTTTATAATGATTGTATTTGTCTGAAAGAAGAATGTCATATACACCTCAGATGGCCTGAGGGAGAGTAAATCATTTTTGGGTAAACTATCCCTTTAAGTAAATGCTTCTTGATTTTAGGATATTTAGATATATTTGTCCTGAAAAAACGGCAAAAATATGATAAGTATTCATTCAGTGATATTGTATTCATATTTTAACCCTCCTGTTATCCTCAAATTTGACGACATGTTTTACCCACTGGGGTCAAATTGATCCCAGAAATTTAACCTCCAGAATATTATATATATATTATATTATATTTGTTTTTTTAAGGTTTGTGTCAAAGGTAATTTATATCTTTGTTGTCAACTTAAGTAGGCTTGTAAATTGACATTCACTCTTCACCCCCACCCCTTATACATCCAGAATACCGATTGCATGACTATCGACAAATTTGCAAATCACCATAAAATCTTACTGATTGACCTAAAATGGGAAAAGTATATTAGTATATTATATTAAATTATAAAGTATAAATTATTTGTTTTATTATATTTATAAATATATAATTTTGTAATTTATAACATTTAGAAAGAAAAACTATGTAATCAAGGATAGGTACATGAGTTATGTTTGGGGTTATCAAGGATAGGTACATGAGTTATGTGTGGGGTCAATTTGACCCCAGGAAAAATAAACACAATTTCAAACATTTAGAAGGATTTTATTTGTGCACAGAACATCATTACAATTAAACCATCTGTAAGGAACACATACCAGTCATTTTTGTTATCAAGGATAGCAACATACATGTGTGGGGTCAATTTGACCCCAAGAAAAAAAACACAATTTCAAACATTCCGAAGGATTTTATTTCTAAAACAGAACATCATTACCACCTGCCGCTCCAGCTCTCCTCAAGCTCTCTCCAAGTCTCCACGAGCCCTCTCCAGCTATCATAGAGCCCGCTCCAGCTTTCCTCGAGTTCGCTCCATGTCTCCTAGAGCCCGCTTCAGCTCTCCTCGAGCTCTCTCCAAGTCTCCTAGAGCCTGCTTTAGCTCTCCTCGAGCTCTCTCCAAGTCTCCTAGAGCCTGCTCCAGCTCTCCTCGAGGTCTCACCAATTCTCCTATAGCCCACTTCAGCTCTCCTCAAGCTCTTTTCAAGTCTCCAACGAGCCCTCTACAGCTCTTCTCAAGCTCTTTCCAAGTCTCCACGAGCCCTCTCCAGCTCTCCTCAAGCTCTCTCCAAGTCTCCTAGAGCCTGCTTCAGCTCTCCTCGAGCTCTCTCCAAGTCTCCTAGAGCCTGCTTCAGCTCTCCTTGAGCTCTCTCCAAGTCTCCATGAGCCCTCTCCAGCTCTCCTCGAGCTCTCACCAAGTCTCCTAAAGCCCGCTTCAGCTCTCCTCAAGCTCTTTCCAAGTCTCCAACGAGCCCTCTCCAGCTCTCCTCGAGCTCTTTCCAAGTTATTTGATCCCTATCCAGCTCTCCTCAAGCTCTTTCCAAGTCTCCTAGAGCCATCTCCAGCTCTCCTTGAGCTCTTTTCAAGTCTCCACGAGACCTATCCAGCTCTCCTCGAGCTCTTTCCATGTCTCCACGAACCCTCTCCAGCTCTCCTTGAGCTCTTTTCAAGTCTCCACGAGTCCTCTCCAGCTCTCCTTGAGCTCTTTTCAAGTCTCCATGAGTCCTCTCCAGCTCTCCTCGAGCTCTCTCCAAGTCTCCTAGAGCCTGCTTCAGCTCTCCTCAAGCTCTCTCCAAGTCTCCTAGAGCCCTCTCCAGATCTCCTCCAGCTCTTTCCGAGTTTCCACGATCCCGCTTCAGCTCTCCTCGAGCTCTCTTCAAGTCACTTTAAGCCCTCTCCAGCACTCCTCGAGCTCTTTCCAAGTCTCCACGAGCCCTCTCCAGTTCTCCTCGAGCTCTCTCCAAGTCTCCTAGAGTCCGATTCAGCTCTCTTCGAGCTCTTTCCAAGTCTCCGCAAGCTCTTTCCAAGTCTCCACGAGCCCTCTCCAGCTCTCCTCGACCTCTTTCCAAGTCTCCACGAGTCCTCTCCAGCTCTCCTCGAGCTCTCTCCAAGCCACTTTGAGCCCTCTCCAGCTCTCCTTGAGCTCTTTCCATGTCTCCATGAGCCCTCTCCAGCTCTCCTTGAGCTCTTTCCAAGTCTCCAAGAGCCCTCCCCAGCTCTCTTCGAGCTCTTTCCAAGTCTCCACGAGTCCTCTCCAACTCTCCTTGAGCTTTCTCCAAGCCTCCTAGAGACCGCTTCAGCTCTCCTCGCGCTCTCTCCAAGTCTCCTAGAGCCCGCTTTAGCTCTCCTCAAGCTCTACTCCAAGTCTCCAAGAGCCTGCTTCAGCTCTTCTCGAGCTCTCTCCAAGCCACTTTGAGCCCTCTCCAGCTCTCCCCAAGCTCTCTCCAAGTCTCCTAGAGCCACATAATTCTCCCTGACCCACACCTGAATGTCAGCACTCTCTTTATATTGACTCACTTCCCTGCACTCCCTGTCCATTCTTATGTTTGTGTTACCTGGTTGTTAGATGTTCTCCTATTCCTGTTGTTGATTTTTATTTGAAGTAAACCTATTTATTATTTGAAGTTTGCCTCCTGTTTTCCTCACTATGATCCAGTTTGTAACATAGTGGTTTCTTGCAATACTACAGATAGAGTACGGTTAGGTTTGAGCCCTTAACAGAGGGAAGGTTTTGAATATTATATTGAATATCATATGTACAATTATAATGAACATTATAAAAGTATAACATGTTATAATGACCTCAATAAAACAACCCGAATAAATGTGTCTAATTTTTTTATAGTTCTTATATTTTATACAGCTAAAAGAGCATGGAGTCAAACTGACCCCAAGGAACACCGATGCTACAAAAATACAAGACAATACAAAAATACAATACAAAAATATCAGCAGGTTAATTTTATGCTTATGAGGTTGTCCCTATTAAGTTAGGAAACGTCATTAAATCTGAAGCAAAAAAAAAAAAGAAAAGACAATCGTGTATGTACAGACGTTAATCATTGAATGGGGTCAAATTGACTCCAAGGATAATAGGAGGGTTAATATGTATAGTGTAAATATTGCAATGCGTTGATGAAGAATGAAGTTAAAAAATGAACTCATTAACCAGGTTTATGAGACTTAAGATTTACTTGAATTTATAGTGTAAAGGAAATGAAAAAGAAATCCTAATCATTTATGAGGATAATGAGGTTTGTGGGGCAAAACTACATTACCCACAATTCTCTACAGCAGTGTGAAATTGATAAAATACATCGATCAAATTTTAATTACACACCCTAATACATGCTAAAATACTGTCTGTCAGGGGGAAAAACCAAACCATGAAAGGAATATGAAATTTCCCAATGCTTTCAGCTAAAAAACTTGCACGTAGCAATGCAGCAATATGCAGCAGAACGCTTTTGTTGTGTTCTGCAGTTCATGTGTCCAATTACATCAGTGTTCGTTTGATAGCAAAACCACTTGTGATTTAACAGTCCCACAATCCATCTGGCAGCCCATCCCACAACACAACACAACGCAAATCAGATACACGTGCATCGATCACTGACAAACAAACATCCCATTATGCCTTACCTGAAAAAAAATGCATTGCAGAAATAGCTCCCAAATGATTATACTGCAAATCACTCTATAATGACTCATGTTTTCATCAGCGAAAGAGCAAAATTAGGCTTGGAGGATTTCATTAGAAAAACAAAATGTCAAGCCATCCATTATCAGTCGTAATTCGAGCACATATCGTTCAGAAGGCATGCTATGAGCATATGCTGAAAATGTAAGAATTCGGCACCCCATTTCACATGAATTGAATCAATAGCTTGGATAATAAAGTCGTAAAAGATGATGTGGAATTAGTGTTTTTCTTTTATTGCACTATAGAGAGGATGTGGAAGCTGTTCATTCTTGTATGGCGACGAGTGAGAGAAAACAATACATCATCACCGCTGACAATTAGATATTTAATCATACTTAGAGCTACAAATAACTTGCAGATGTGTATAAGTATGTGCATTTACATATGCGTTTCAGACATTCAGAGGACATGCGCTCTATCCGGAGTTATATAATGAATGTAAAAAGAAGATAAAGTCATTTGAATATACATATAATTGTAATGGTCTTTATTATATTCGGTTTATATAGTAGAGTGTTTCAGCCAATATTTGTTTGCTAATTATTCTCATGTACAGAATATCACATTTTAGCTTAGCAACATGTTATGATCAAACTTTAATGCAATTTATCATGAGTCAGAACTTCTGTGTGCAGATCCAGTCTTCGAAGGCCACTGCCTTTGTAAGCATTAGACGGCAAGGCCTCTCACTAGTCTGTGCCTTCTTTTCTCTTGATTTGGCAATTTTGTCTGATCATATGCTGGCATGTTCATTTTATCAACAGCACACATTTAGTGATTTGTTTAGGGATGATGAGCAATGTCAGATGTAAAATTATACTATTATGCTGATTATTTCTGTTGTTTTCCTTTCCATTTTCTCAGATCCCACTTATGGTAATTTTCGTCTCAATCGCCACTACGCAAAACCCCCCAAAAGTCTGTATTTATACTAAAGAGCTTATAAGAGGGGAAATAACATTTAGAGGGCTTTATGAGAGAGTGACAAGAGGATGTAAGGATTTATGTGACCTGGTAATGAATAAGATTGCTGAAGTGTCATCCAGTCTGCTACTGCAATGATCCAATAATATACGTCAAGCAGCCCTAGCAAGAAAGCTGGCATTAACAGCAATGATCACACTGAAGGGCCATCATGCAGTTATCAGGCCTGCATTAATTATCCTCGCCACTGACAAGATTTACGTTACCATTCCAACCAGTGAAGGAGGTTTCTGTGAAATCCACCATATAAAGGCTGAATCCGATTTGTGCGTACATTAGGTTCCCTGGATTTGCTAAATTACTTTGATTTGTGGCCCAATGGCGAGAGACTAGTCTTGATAATGAGACTGAAATGCTTTCTGTCATTAAACCAGATATTTTGTAAAAAATGTACCTATATTTTAAACTTTGCATTGGCATGGTTTAAATCATACTTATCTGACCGTTATTAGTTTGTAGCAGTAAATGAAGAGATGTCACACCGATCACAAGTTCAGTAAGGAGTACCCCAAGGCTCAGTGTTAGGACAATTGCTTTTTACCCTGTACATGCTACCACTGGGAGATATTATTCAGGAGCATTCATTTTTACTTTTAAACTGATGCTTCGATATTTTGAAATGTACCAATTCACAAGATTAAGGGAATGTATAGCTTATATAAAAAAATGGATGACTAGCAATTTCCTGCAATTTAATACTGAAAAAAAAAAATTATTTGACAAAAAAAAAACTCTACAAGTAGTAACCTAGAACAGGGGTTTTCAACCTTTTAGGATATGCGCCCCCTCAAGTTTGTCTAATTTCATTCCACTTCTTTACACTCGTCAGAATTTCCACAGGATCCGTCAAACTCTCCCGTTACAGACCTCGCAGAACCACTAAATATGTTTAACCTTTAAATTTGTATTACTGAAATACAATAACTTTTGCACGATATTCAAATTTTTCGAGTTTCCCCTTATTATGTGCTGCATATAGTGTAAAAATAGTTATATTGAACAGTAGTACATATCTAGCAGCTTACCTAATGTGATGGCTGAGCCTGTTTCTGAGAGCACAACATACCAATCCGTGGTTTGATTCCCGACACAGCTATCCGTAAATCATCGTCCACTGTCAATAAGCGTTAGCGATACTTGCTTTTGATGTAAGTTAATATAGAGAATGTTGCTTCGCAGAGCCAAGTTGAGGCAAACGGCAAAAGTATATCAATTGCAAGTCTCGCAAGTTCAGCATACTCTGTCTCCACTGGCAGCCAGAATTCCGGCAGTGTGTTCGAGTCAAACAGTGTCTTCAAAGTTCGGTCACTTGACAGGTCCAGAAGGGGATCCTGCTGATTTGATGACTCACTGCGCTTTCGATGAAGGGGTTACGAACCCAGTCGTACTGGTTCCAACTATGCTGCTCAGAAAAATACTTATTGAAATGTGCAGACAGGGCTTGTAGATGGAGAGTTATTTCTTTTTTGTATCATCCCAATTAACCTCATTCTCCGTGAGAAATTCATCCAAGGTTGGGAACATGTCTACATTACCCCCATCAACCTGTCCTCATCGCTCCAATTTCTTCACAAACTGCACAATTGTATTGGACATTGTTAATAGGTTTGAATTCGGGCCCTGAAGAGACGAATTAAGGGTATTGAGTCTATCAAAAATGTCAGACAGGGATGCAAGATCTGTGACTCTTTGGGTCAGTAAAAAAATTTGCAAAGGAAGATGCACAATTGAGCAGAAAAAGTCTTAGTTTGTCGCGCAATGCAAATATCCTCTGCAATACTTTACCTCTGGAGAGCCACCGTACCTCCGTGTGCAAAAGTAACGATTCATATTCTGAGCCCATCTCTTTGCATAATAGGCCAAACAGTCTTGTTTTTATGGGGCGAGTCTTGATGAAATTGACAATTTGTGTTGCTGTTTTAAGCACTGTGTTCAATTCGTCAGGAAGAGTTTTTGCTGCAAGGGCCTCCCTGTGGATCATACAGTGGGTGAAACGCACATGCGGAGCTACTTCACGAACCAAAGCAGCGAGTCCTTTATTTTTCCCTAACATGGCTCCTGCTCCGTCTGTGCACACACTGACACAGTTGTCCCAACAAAGACCAAGTTCATCCAATTTACCATTTATTTTTTCAAAATTGTCTCTTCCGGTGCATGTTTTTTCCATTGCTGAGCAAAATAACAGATCTTTAAGCAATTTTCTCTCATGACGGTAGTGAACAAATACAAGTAGTTGCGAGGAGTTTGAGATGTCTGTCGACTCATCTAATTGCAATGAAAAAAACATTCCGTCCCGTATTCTCTCAATTAGTTGACATTTGATGTCGGTTGCCATTTCAGTAATACGGCGGCTCATAGTGTTGTCTGATAGTGGAATTTGTTCAACGTCACTGGCACACTTATCTCCAAACATATTTCTACAGATGGTCATTGCTGCTGGACGAATGAGGCTCTCTGCAATTGTATGAGGCTTTTTATCCTTGGCAACTAAATAAGCCACCTCATATGATGCTGTAAGCGCTTTGACTGCCACAGTGGTTTGGCTGGTCATAGTTTGTTTTTGATTTTTTAATCCTTATTCTTTACGGCGAAAAAAGTCAACCGGTTTATCTTTTAACACTGAGTGTTTGGTTTGTAAGTGACGTATTAGTTTCATAGGTTTCAAACTGTCATTTGCAAGCACTTCAGAACAGACAACACACTGTGGACGTGGTTCCTGATTAAGTGTGATGCACGTGAATCCGTATTTATTGTACTGTTCGTCATACTTTCGTCGTTTTGATGATCCCAGGCCTTTGGTTTTTGCTATTAATCCTCTCTGCGTGGAAAGCCCGGTTGACGTGGAGGGTTCGACATCAATTTGCGGAAGTTGTACAGGTTCAGTTGGACACTCTTCTTCTTTTTCACCCGTTTTATCACTGGTGGTATTATTACGTTTAAGCCAACGGTCCATTTTTGTTTTGTTTTTTAATATTTAGCTTGAACTCGATCGCGTCAACTCTGCTCTGTAACCAACTAATATATAAACAAGGTCGCCTCGCCTGATTAACTGCGGTACTAATCAGATTGCCCCCCTCTAGTGGATGAATGAAGATTTGCTATCTTACTCTGAATTCACAGTTTCTCACGCCCCCCCGTAACAGGTGATGGCGCCCCCTAGGGGGGGGGGGGGGGGGCACAGGTTGAAAACCCCTGACCTAGAATACTGTCTAACACAGGGCTATTCAAATCTTACCCTGGAGGGCCAATGCGGTGCAGAGTTTAGCTCCAACCCTAATCAAACACACCTGAACTTGCTAATAAATGTCTTCAAGATTATTAGAAAATCACAGGTGGGTGTGTTTGTTCAGGGTTGGAGCTAAACTCTGCACCGCATTGGCCCTCCAGGGTAAGATTTGAATAGCCCTGGTCTAACACTTTATAGCTGCTCTGTCAAGCCCTCGTCATCAGTGAGGAACCTGGGTGTGCTCTTTGATACCAATCTTTCATTTGAAAGCCACGTTTCTAGCATCAGTAAAACCGCATTTCACCATCTTAAAAATATATCTAAATTCATCACGGCACATGGTTTCAATACAAAATGTTGAACAGTTAGTTCATGCGTTCATGAGCTCAAGGCTAGATTATTGTAATGCTCTACTGGGTGGTTGCCCTGCTCGCTTAATAAACAAACTCCAGCTGGTCAAAAATGCAGCAGCTCGAGTTCTTACTAGAACCAGGAAGTATGATCATATTAGTCCAGTTCTGTCAACACTGCACTGGTTCACTATTAAACATCGCATACATTTTAAAATCTTGCTTATTACTTACAAAGCACTTAATGGTTTAGCTCCCCGGTACTTAAGTGAGCTCTTAACAAATTATACTCCATCACGTCTATTGCGGTCTCAAAACTCTGGCCAGTTGATAATACCTAGAATATCTTAATCAACTCCAGGCGGTCGATCCTTTTTCTATTTAGTACCTGAACTCTGGAAAAGTCTTCCTAGCATTGTTCGGGAAGCAGACACTCTCTGATTAAATCTAGACTAAAACGCATCTCTTTACTATGGCTTACACATAGAACATTATCAATTTATATTATTCAAATCAGTTAAATGATTGTTTTAGGCTGCATAACACCTGATGTACTCATTACATCATAAGAAGAGTGGCATCTATGCTAATGTTAGTCTCTCTGTTTATCCCGAAGTTTACTGCAGTCAGCCGGATCCGGGCTGTATCCAGATCAGATGAAGGACCTACGCCTAGATGTGACAAACGCAGCCCTGAAGTGTCTGCAGAGAGCATGTCAACTAGACTCTCCCTGTGAAGGCCTCATCATCACGTCATCCAGTGGAACTGATCCTCAACAAACCCATCTCCTATTTTTTCTCCATTCTGGCCCTGGAGGAGTTTTTTGTTCCTTGTTTTTGGTTGCCTCTGTTGGCTTTTGGCTTACTCAGTTGGGGACACTATTCAACTATATTACTTATCTGCCTGCATTGACACTATATGATAATTGAAATTAGCTGGATAAAATCACTGTTTTCTCCAGAGCGGCTGTAAAGGCGAATCAAATTATGTTGCATTATTTTTCTGTTAACACTGTGAAGCTGCTTTGAAACAATCGGCATTGTAAAAAGCGCTATATAAATAAAGGTAAGCAGTTTGCCAAGTTATTGATCCTGTTTCCTGTATTCTGCTTGAAAATGTACAGTTGTGGTCAAAATGTTTTGCACCCCCGGTAAATAGGATCAAAGACGGCTGTAAAAATAAATCTGCATTGTTTATCCTTTTGATCTTTCATTTAAAAAAAAAATCACAAAAATATAACCTTTCATTGAAGTAAAATAATTGAAAGTCAGGGAAAACTCCCATTATGAAATAAATGTTTTTCAAAACACGTTGGCCACAATTACTTCCACCCCTAGAATTTTTTATGAGTAAAATATCTCTGAAGTATATTCCCATTCATATTTACATGTTTTAGCACACCAGTTTGATTAGGAGAACATTACATTGTTCAGCTAGGACTTCCTGTTCCATAAAAAAAATGGAACAGTAAAAATATGAGGAAACACAAATGCCAAATTCCCTTAATCAATGAGTGAAACCGAAGAATATAGTTCTGATGTTCTGTAAAACATTTGAGATTTTTCACCATTTCCACCAACAGGGCAATACATAAGAAGGTCCAATCAAGTAAAGATGTTACAAATCTGCCTGGAAGAGGACGTGTTTCTATATCGTCCAAATGCACGGCGAGGGGACAGACTCTCCAAGTATCTCAGATGGAGAACTGCAGAGATTAGTTGAGTTTTGGGGTCAGAACAACCACCCCTACATCATCACATGTTGTTTGGGAGGGTTTCAAGAACAACCAAAAACAAACTCCAGCATTGTCAGTTGTCAGATGCGACTTCAAACTTCAAAAGGGACCAGATTCTGTGGTCAGATGAAACTATAAAAAAAAGCTTTTTGGCAGAAAACCCACCAGATGGTTTTGGTGCAAACAGGGATAAAAATAACCCAATGTCCAAGGTTAAAAATATCACTGGATCTTAAATGTTGTGGGTTTATTTTATTTTTTTGGTCCTGGACATCTTGTTTAGATAGATGCATCAAACAAAAACAGATTTAAATTCTGCTAGAAATCTTATAATTGTGGCTGGGACTGTGGCTGGATCAGGGCAACGAGACAAAACAAACATCAAAATCAACACAAAAATCTTGGAGCACAAAATGAAGCTTCTGCTATGGTCATCCCAGTCCCCTGACATGAACCCTATAGAGAATGAGTGATGAATTGAGAAGAAGCACCAACATGTTAATCTGAAGGATCTGGAGAGATTCTGGATGGAGGAATGGTCGCAATCTCCAAACTCTTCAGGCATTATAGGAGAAAACTCAGAGCTGTTATCTTGGCAAAAGGAGGTTTCAAAAAGCATTGAATAAAAGGGTGCCAATAATTGTGACCAACTTGTCTGGGAGAAAAGCATTTATTTCATAATATGATGCAACATTTGTGTATTTATTGCATACATATCGCATAGTATCATTAATATCCCCTACAAATTATACATAATAATCAACACATATTATTGGAGAAAAATCTAAATCTAAATATAATTATATATATATATATATATATATATATATATATATATATATATATATATATATATATATATATATATAGTGGCAGGGTGAAGGATCACGCAACAATGAAATTGGTGCAAAGCCCCCAGAGGGTGGATTTATTGGTGTGAACTTTGACAGACGTGATGTGTTTAGGTGCAGGTGCGCTGTGAATGTCCTTCTTCCGGGTGCCCTGGTGCTAGCGGTGACGTGGGTGCGGCGAGGTGGCCGGAGCGTCACAGGCTGCAGTCTGGGTGAGAGAGAGAGAGACAGGTTAGCGTAGTGCTGCATGGAGATCGTGCTCAAACTGGTGTCCCAGAGTGAAGGCTTTTAAGCCCGGGCCTGATGGCCTGCAGCTGTGACGATCCGGCCCGTGCTGATCGTTTGCAGGTGTTTGCAATGAGTTGCCAGGGCGACGCTGATGAGAGCTCGGGAGCCTTGTCACAATATATATATATATATATATATATATATATATATATATATATATATATATATATATATATATATATATATATATATATATATATATATATATATATACACATTTAAATATAAATTTTATTTTACCCACGGTTGGTGGATGCTTAGTGCTCTTTGTATTGGCTTTTTTAGAGATCACTCCAAAGCTAGCAGTGAAACTTAAAATTCACTGTAAAAAAATATTTCGTAAAAAAGTTACCTGGTTGCCTTAAAATGTTGAGTTAATACAATGAAAATTTGAGATTCGACAACCTTTATTAAAATATTATTAAAAGATTTTGTAAGCATATTGGGTAATTGAGTGTGTTTTTTAAACATGCCAAATAGTGCTATTTTCATGATTTATCAAAATTTGTATGTGGTTCAGATACAATAATATTTTGAGTTTCTATTTATTAAACAAATGTCCTTCATTGTATCAACTAAAATGTTTAATTTCAATAAACTCAAAAATTTAAGGCAACCAGGTTACTTACTTTTTTAAGTTGAACCAACAAAACCCAACACAATTTTTTTGTCTGGAGAAAACACATATCGTCTGAAAGGTATTAGTCTCAAGGTTCCATATTTTTTGATAGAAGTGATATTTAGACAGAAATGTATTCATTTGTCACAGGAGAAAGAATAAAAAATATTATTTAGACTATTTTATGTACAGTGCCTAAACAAAACCTCGCGGGAACCTCAATTTTGGAGATATCAACTTGAAATTTGGAACACAACTTGGTAAGACATATGGCTTTGATTTAACAGTAAAAAAATAGTTTTAAAAAATGTGTTTATATATATATATATATATATATATATATATATATATATATATATATATATATACATATATACATATATATATATATATATATATATATATATATATATATATATATATACATATATATATATATACATATATATATATATATATATATATACACACACACACATATATATATATATATATATATATATATATATATATATATATATATATATATATATATATATATATATATATATATTAAAATAGTAAAACAATTTAATGTGTGTTTTCTCCCGACATCCAATTTCAAAATGGTTTTCATACACTGTAAAAAAATTGTGTTGGGTTTTGTTGGTTTAACTTAAAAAAGTAAGTAACCTGGTTGCCTTAAAATTTTGAGTTTAAAATAACTTTTAATAACTTCCATAACTTTTTCATACTTTCATTTTTTGAATTTGTTTGAGGTCTGTATTCCAAAGCGTTTTTGAATTACAACCATTTAAAGTTTGATTAGTGAATTTTTACATCTATTCTAAAAAAGGGGGTTGCAGTTAAGGGGTTAAAACAACTTAATTCATGTCCATCCCTTTAAAGTTTTCATTTTGGCATTTCAGTATCTGCATTGAATTTCTTGGATACGAGCAGATTTCAATCACTCGCCGTGCACACATGGACGCACATGCTAGTAACAAAACGGGGCGTTTTGCCCCAAACCTCCATTTGCTTCTGAAGATTAAAAAATGATTCCATGCTAGCATGTAGAAAATGTGCATCTGTGGTCACATAACAATCCCTTATGGCTAACTAATGGGCCTGAAATAACGGCTTCCACTCAACAAGTACAAAGTAATGAGTTCTAGCTAGCTGGCCAACAAGAGAGGAAGGGAGGGAGGGAGAGATCGAGAGAGGCCAAATCTCATCATGCATAATAGATTGTGCCAACAGCCTGCGTGGAGCTCTTGAGGCCCAGTGCTTCATCATTCCTGGAACGGCGCAACGCGAGGGGACACCTGGGTTACTGAGGACGAATCTGAATGAGCTCGCGAGAGCAGGAGCGGAGAGGAACATACTCATCTGATGTCCTCTGCTCTTTTATCTTCAAGTCCATCCAACCTTTTTTTTTTTTTTTTTTGCTTTGGTATAATGACACATCTGATCTGCGTTAAAAATAGTGTTCTTAAAGGGATAGTTCACTGTAAAATTAGCACGTTGTCAGAGTCTACTCACCCTCATGTTGTTTTAAACCAGTGTGATTTTCTTTCCTTTGTGAAACACAGAAGAAGATAGTTTGCAGAATGTCAGAGAACATGTATCGATAGGTGACATGACATGCAAAAATCGATAGGTGTATTCGACTCGATTAAACCGATCAGCAAGATTTACAGCTTGCAAAAGAAAACAGAGGCAGAACCTGATTTCACAGAATACCGACTACATTTTCAGACAGGAATTTTGTTCCAGGATCAGCAAAATGTGTTGACCCAGGAATGCGTCTAACTCTGCAAACTCAGGACGTGCAAAACAGAAACTTGAAGTCGGACACTTTTACAGTGTTTGCATGCTTTATCACAAACAATATGTATTAAATACAGAGACATTTCAGATGTTTTCATGTAGCAACAGTGGCACTTGTCATTCAATACTTTTTATACAAGAATAAAGTTCAACATAAACATATTATTTAAATGAACTGTGTGTAAGAAATGTATTTCAATGAATCATAAAATGGCCCTGATATGTCACTAGACATTAAGAAATCATGTTTCTTTCAAATACTTATATCACTGACAACTGTAGTCCGGCCAGGATATTGAGTCAAGGGGAGGGATACACCTGCAGTACCAGTTTTGGCCACAATCTTACATACACTTCCTTTAAATACCAATAGAGTATATTTGCTCACTCTTTATCAGTGGTGGAATGTAACGAAGTACAAATACTTTGTTACTTTACTTAAGTACATTTTTCACGTATCTGTACTTTACTTAAGTAGAATCAATAGTGCATACTTTTTACTTTTACTTCCTTATATTTTGCAGCAAATATTTTACTTTCTACTCCACTAAATTTCTACAATGTTTCCAAGATCAGATCATTTTTCCACATCAGAACCACAACGCATCTCACAGCAATAGTGTGTTATTGAATGATTCGGCGTTTGAATGAATCGTTTGAATCAAAGATTCAGTGACCTGTTCGTAAACGACTACGCCTCCTTCATGAACGAATCAGCGGGTGGAACGAACCGACTCAATGACTCACTCATTAAGACCTGCCGCCACCTACTGGTAGTTTAGTTTCATATTTAAACATTCTTTCCAACGTTTCTTATTGTATTAAAATATATATTTAAAACAATCTCATAACATTATTTAATGCAGTTGTAATTTGTCAGTGTAAATTATTTAATTTTAACAACCATATAGCGTTATTTTAATTTAATGTATTGACCAAATTTAAGAATATAAAAAGAAAGCTTAAGCATTTCATATATTTAAAATGAATCCTCATAAATATGAAGATTTAAATACATCAGTGCTGATGAAAATGTTACTTCTGAATAATGATATTTAACTCTGCAGATCACCCTGATATTGTGAGACAGAATGTAAACTGGGCAACAGATGATACGCACAATAAGCCTACATTAACCCCAAAACTAACTTAATTAAAACACCACAACCCATACTGTTTTCTTCTTTTTAATTATTAAAATATAGACATAGAAATTGTTATACAAGTACTTTTACTTTTAATGCTAAAAGTACATTTAAAATCGAGTACTTTTTTACTTTTACTTAAGTAGAGTTGTTATTGTACTTCTACTTTTACTAAAGTAACTATGGCTATAGTTATTTGTACTTTAACTTAAGTACTGAGATTTAGTACTTCCTCCACCACTGCTCTTTATATTAGTTGGCTTTAAAGGCACAATATGTAATGTTTCACCATTAAAAATATAAAAGATCACTATATCTATGTTATATATTTTTTAAAGTTGTGTGTTTACATTATCCCGACAGTTCCAATTAACTTCTAAATCCAGAGAAATTAATATTTTAATTCGAAGACACGGACCGTGTCTTTATTTCCGTTATGTCGCCCGTCTTTCACGTCATATCCACGTTTGCGTCTTGCTTCCTGCGGAACTCGGCGGAACCGCCAAACTCAAAGAGGAACACTGACAGACAGTATAAGGGGAACACCCGTATAAAAAAGTCTGTATGATAATGGATCATGACTACTCTTTGCCTGTACGTTTTGCCAGCTCAACAAAGCGCAAACGTACGGGTGAAAAAAATGACCCGAGAAGATTTTGGGACAGTAGAAGAAGCAAGAGACGTGTAAACCTTGGAGAAGCCTTTGAAAGATGGCGAAATCTTCGTGACAAGCTCGGACTGCAGAGAGATATGCTGATCTCGCTTGCGTTTTAATAAACAGGTCATTTAAGTAACCATTCAGCTAACATAATAATCATATAATCATAACATGCTGTATGTTTGCATATTGCATAGCGATCTTGACCACATTGAGACGCGTTCAGCTGAATACGTATACATTTTGTATTGTATCGGCTTTTCAAACAGGCGGATCCTGTGTTTTTGGAGACTGAAACAGCTATTTTTTTTTAAACTGATTCAAAAGTATATTTCTGTCCGTATATTTGGTGACACGATGATGTCATGTGTAAAACGCAGATGGACTAGCTATTATTGGTTTTATATGTAGCTGGAGAAGGTAACGTTAGCTTCATAAGGTAATATGCCACTATCTGGGTCAATTAATATAAGGTGACCATCACTTTTATAATATGTTAATACTAGCTAGATATAATATTGATTTAATAATGATCTACTAATTCATATATCTCTGAGTTCCAAAATAAATGTTTATTAGATTGATGAATGTGGGGAGCGACACAGCGCGTGTTCCAATGAACAACGTATTGCTGGTGCTGGTTCTCTCATTTACTATGTTTTATGTTGGTAATGATAAACTAAATTGAAATGTATTTCCTTATTGAACAGTTGATATACAGAATGTTCGACAATCGCGGATGCCATGTCAACATATCTATAATTTGAGTAACTCAATTTATGATGCACGGTTAATATGTCAACATAGCCTACCAACTTATAGGTGTGTTGACATAGCGACCGCCCGCACAACATTCTGTCTCACACATTAGCTAACGTTACTGATAAGTTTCTTAAGTAACGGTAGCTCGCTGCTATTTCATTAGATTGACATTACATAACGTGAAAAGCTGTAACTAAACTTAACAATAATAGAGATGTAATATAACAATTACCTTGTCAGTGAACATGTTTTCTGCTGGAGATGCCAGATTCGCTGGTTGACAGTGACAATGACAACAACTCCCATGAGCCCACGCACTTTCCCGACGTCATCAAAGTACGTCTGTTGTTATTATTTTGAATGAGTGACCCCTAGTGGCCAAAAGTTGCATACTGCACGTTTAACTAATATATATATATATAAAATACTGTTGTTAAATACAAATAAAAAATATTTTAATTTGCGTTAAATATTTATTGCGTTCATGTAGTATGGCAATAACCGACCCCTAAACCTATCCTTAAGTAGTTACTAGGGGTGTAAAAATATATATTGTGTCACAACATAATCGCAATAGAAAAATAAAACAATATGTATTGTGGATAGTGACAATATGTATTGTGTATAGTTTACCCGTATGAATCATTATCCTATGAAGTCAAATACATGTAAACATTAAATAGCATATAAATCAAAACTGCCTAATGTTACTGAATGAAATGTCGACCTAAGAAAAGCTATAGAGCATCGTGAAGCTTTGGGGATGTTGATGGACTCAATCTACTCCATCTGTGTTTTGATCATCGTTCTGAATCCAATCCAGGTGTAGTATTTGACAAAAGCATGATTTTCTCAGCTTTTTGTCTAAATGTTGCTATTTTTATGACACTTAACCACATTCAAGGGTTGATAAAAAAAAAAGAATGTATGAAGTTAGAATAAAATGTTTTTTGTTTTTGTTTTGTTTTTTAAAGCAGAGTGTCTTTTCTTTCTTTTGATAGATTCAGATTCAGATATCCAAGTTCAGATATTCATACAACAAAATATTCTGATGAATAAGATATTTTCATGAAAATGATCAAAAACTCTGGTGGTGACTGGCAACTCTTTTGGTGGGGAAATATTCAAGATAACATGAAAACAGATTTGTGAGCATCAGGGGAACTGAAGGCGTCAGAATAAACAAAACACGCCATCGTTGTTATTGGTGAATCTGACCAATCGTGAAAGAGCTGTGTCATCAGTTTACTAATGCAGCCGCTCTGGAGAAACCAGAGGGATTCTCTCGAATTGCTCTTGCCGTGTTTTGATGGCTTGTTTTCTTGCCGTTGCAACACATTCTCACACCCAACTCGTCACATATGAACGCTTGACCAACACCCCTTGTCGTCACTTTTCAACAAACTGGGCGTACCTTTATCGTCAATTTTCGACGTGCTGGGTGCTCCATTCATTTCAAAGAGACTTCAGAAGACTTGGAATGCAACATGAGCTAATACTTTTATACTGTTTTGGTCAGATTTTGCAATAAATACTTGTGACTGTACATTTATTTGCCTGGTATGTGTTTTATATTGTTTAGATATGGGTAGGTTTAGGGTAGGAGTTGGGTTAGTTGCTCCAAAATATAAAAGTAGCCTTTAAATATTAATAAAATCATGTCTGCTTTTACAAACGCAAAGAATTAAATGCGTCTGTTTATGACGCCAAAGGTTTCTCATTGAAATGAATGCGTCGAACGCGCGTCGAAAATTGACGATTAAAGGTATTCGTCGTTAAGGGATTGAGGGAGAGTAAAGGATTGTCGTTCGTTGAAAAGTGACGACAAGGGGTCCTGGACAAGCGTCCATATGTGACGAGTTGGCTGTGAGAATGTGTTGGCCATAGTGTATCCTGGTGCCATGTGTTCCCCAGGTAGGCGACACACTCGCACCCAGCCATCCACGTGATGTAAAAAAAATGTGATTCATCAGACCAGGCCACCTTCTTCCATTGCTCCGTGGTCCAGTTCTGATGCTCACATTCTACTGTTGGTGCTTTCGGCTCTGGATAGGGGTCAGCATGGGCATCCTGAAATATTTTCGGCTATGCAGCCCCATACACAACAAACTGCAATGCACTGTGTATTCTGACACCTTTCTTTAAGAACCAGCATTAACTTCTAATTTGAGTTACAGTAGCTCGTCTGTTTGATTGGAACACAGCGACGTGCATCAATGAGGCTTGGCCGCCCATGATCCTGTCGCTGGTTCACCGCTGTTCCTTTTGATAGATACTTAACACGGCAGACCGGGAACACCACACAAGAGCTGCAGTTTTGAAGATGCTCTGACAAGTCGTCTTGCTATCTCAATTTGGCCCTTGTCAAGCTCAAATTCTTATGCTTCTAACACATCAGCTTTAAGGACAAAATGTTCACTTGCTGACTAATATCCACCCACTAACAGGTGCCGTGATGAAGAGATAATCAGTGTTATTCACCTGTCATAATGTTATGCCTGATTGGTGTACGTCACAGTGATGTGGCATTTTAAATTGGACAAAATTTTGAACCGGCATGCCAGACGCCGAATAACCAGCATGAACCTGACATGCTGCGTCCAACCTGATCTCACAAGAAAACGTATAAGCTGACAGTTTCTTATGAATTCGTACAATTGGTTTTTTAATGTACGAAAATAACATTTTGGGGAAAAAACTAAGCAAGAAGGTCCACCCCTAAACATAACCAACCCTCTCTGGGGCATAAACATATTGTATCTTTGCCAATATGCCAAAAGGTAAAATTGCCTTAAAAGTAGGTTGAAAGTATCCAAAAGGGACACTTTTTTTCAACACAAACAATTTGGGATCATTTTCAGAGAATACTAATACAGATTTTGTATTTCTCCTCACACAAAGCTACTTTATGCCTTCAGAAGACCTGGAATATAGTGTTCAAATGATATGAGCATCTTTTATAAAGCTTTGTAACATTTTCCTTGTAAGAAAAGAAATGAGTCCCTCCAGGTGTCATCTGACCTTGAAGCCAGTCGTTTTAGGATTTGTAATCTGAGAGATGAAACACAGTAATTGGAGTTTTTTCCTCAGATGCTGAGAAACTGCTTGTCATTTTTTAATGTTCTCTGGGAAACCTTAAGTAAGGAAAAGGAAAGTTTAAGAAGGCAGGCGTCTTTCAGAATGCACATTTCAAAGGGATAAATGTTAGAGAATATTACTCCTGACCTGTTTCCATTGGCGTTCCCCGCTCATATAGTGAGGTCCTGAACAGAGACCGTGTTTGGCAAGCAAACAGCCTTGATTTAAAGCGGCGCATGTGGGTTTGATTCACACGTCTGCTCTAAATTGACAACAGACTTGGGTAATTTCTGTCTACGTGGTCCTTGAGATAAGCTCTCCCATCACAGTGCATGTCTGATTAGAATTTGCATAGATTTACTTCATGAATATTTCCGACTCATAATGATTTGTCCCTTTAGGTCTAACAATCCAGTATATATATACTGGATTGTTAGACCTAAAGGGACAAATCATTATGAGTCGGAAATATTACCAGTGATATATTACCAGTGAATCTAAAAAAAAAAAATGCATCAGCAAAAATTAAAATAAAAAGTTCAATTTATACTAATTACATTTTAGAGCTCTACCATATGTTGATTTTATGACTTTTTTTTTACCTTTATGTGTTAAATTAAATGACTATAAAATGTTATAGTAATGCTAATACCATATTTTCGTATTCAGCATTAATTAACTAACCATGGCATGTATACTTTTCATAACTCCATGGTATTACATACATTATTTAATTGACTACTTAATATTTAAATTCAATGGTTTGTAAATGGTAAGTCACATACACTATGTGTCATGACCCTGGGCTGATCTGTCCGTTCTCTTCCTGTCTCTGTCATGTGTTTGTGTTTTGGAGCACTTGGGCTTGCTTTGATAAGTCACCTTGTGCTTTGCTGTCACTGTGGCGTCTTGTCCCACCCCCTTGTTATCCCACTCAGTACCTCGTTTCACTCTTTCCACCTGCGCTGTACCTATTTAGATCTCCTATTTAAGTCCCTCTTGTGTGTTGTCTTGCGCCAGTTCGTTGTTTGGTGTGGCTGTGCAAGCACTCCTTTAGCCTTGTTGTGTAGTATTCTCTGATTGTGGATTTCTGCCCTATCTTTGTTAGGCCAAGCTTTAAGGACTGATTGCCATTGGGTCTTCATCTTTTAGCTTTGTTTTCTTTGCTACGCTTCTGTTTTCTTTAGGTGGATTCCCTCTGCAACTGGCCCTGGTCTCAGTCTCTAATGCTGACCACGGATCTCCTTTGCTGCCCTGCTTCACATGCCATCTGAGCGCCGCCAGCCCTGCCTACTCAGTGCCTCGTGCTGTGCTTCTCTGCCTGGTTTAGGCTTGATGGTCCTAGTATTCATTGGCAGAAGGCTCTGCTATTGACTCTTGGTCCTATCCAGATTATTGATAAGACTTTAGTGACTCCTTTGTTCTTCTGTTTCTATCTGGACTATTGTAAGCCCGTTTGGGTTGCTCCTTTTGATTTCAATAAACTGTATTTTGGTGCCTACAGACTGAGTCCGTGTCCCGATCTGACATTATGGTACTGTATATCCAAAAAAGCATGATAATGCCCACTACTTTTGGCATATATTATGGTATTTAATTATTTTACATGGTCAGCCACATGAAAACAAACCGCATTATTACCATTACCATACAAAACATGGTTATACTACAGTTTGTTCAAAAACATGATACAATATTTAATACCATATACCAGTGGATTAATTTATAAAGTGTGAGTGCAGACAAATTTGTATGAACACTTGTTTCCGCCACAGAATAAATCAATTTAAAGGATAATTGTGAATTTTTATCTCGCAGTTCTGACTTCGTAACTTGTGAATCTGACTATATGTCTCAGTTCTGACTTTATATCATGTAATTCTGACTATTTATCACAAGTGTTATATCGCAACTTATCAGATGTTTTATTTGCGTAATTCTGAATATTTCTCGCAATTGCGAGTTTATATCGCAATTTTGACTATTTCTCATAATTGTGCTTATATTCCAATTCAGACGTGATGTCTCGCAATTTTGTTTATTGTGTTAATTGTGTGGAAATGAATGGGTCTTTATCATCGCTGAAGTGAGACACAGTACAATCGCAAATAAACAAACAAGCGAACATGACACAGGAGCATATTCAAGCAAAAGCCAGCTTATATTAGTTCTTTCTTGGCTATAGTCCTTCCTGTCTGACTCGTGTGTTTTGAATCATTCTGAGCCTCTCTTCTCACCATAGACACGCCCCTCACCTGCTGATTGGCTACAAGTTTGTTATTCCACTCAGCCCAAGTCCTTTTTCTAAAACGGTTTTGAAATAACACTTATCCCACCTTTAATGTTTTAATCATTGAAATGATGATCCATTTATGAACGCATATTTCGCATTCAAATAATGCAACCGACTCTCTCGCATGACGCAATTGGTCATGAGACACACGAGAGCCAATGGCATTTTACAATCAAAGCTGACGTGATGTTTCTTCCGACGGAAATGTTTAAAAATGTGTTAATCTTAGGCCGTCGGATGGACTCAACGCTGCTGATCGCTTTTGGGGATTTACTTCACACAAACCAATAGTTTGGCTTCGGGACACTTGGAATATTTGTACTTTTTTAATAAATTGTTCCTGCCGTCGTTTCTGCCTGTTATATTTTATCTGCCTGCTTATATATATATATATATATATATATATATATATATATATATATATATATATATATATATATATATATATATATATATATATATATATATATATATAATATACACACACTCACCTGAAGGATTATTAGGAACATCATACTAATACATTGTTTGACCCCCTTTCTGCCTTAATTCTACGTGGCATTGATTCAACAAGGTGCTGAAAGCTTTCTTTAGAAATGTTGGCCCATATTGATAGGATAGCATTTTGCAGTTGATGGAGATTTGTGGGATGCACATCCAGGGCACGAAGCTCCCATCATCCCAAAGATGCTCTATTGGGTTGAGATCTGGTGACTGTGGGGGCCATTTTAGTACAGTGAACTCATTGTCATGTTCAAGAAACCAATTTGAAATGATTCGAGCTTTGTGACATGGTGCATTATCCTGCTGGAAGAAGCCATCAGAGGATGAGTACATGGTGGTCATAAAGGGATGGACATGGTCAGAAACAATGCTCAGGCTGTGGCATTTAAACAATCCCCAATTGGCACTAAGGAGCCTAAAGTGTGCCAAGAAAACCTCCCCACACCACCACCACCAGTCTGCACAGTGGTAACAAGGCATGATGGATCCATGTTCTCATTCTGTTTACGCCAAATTCTGACTCTACCATCTGAATGTCTCAACAGAAATTTAGACTCATCAGACAAAGCAACATTTTTCCATCTTCAACTGTCCAAATTTGGTGAGCTCGTGCAAATCGTAGCCTCTTTTTCCTATTTGTAGTGGAGATGAGTGGTACCCGGTGGGGTCTTCTGCTGTTGTAGCCCATCCGCCTCAAGGTTGTGCGTGTTGTGGCTTTACAAATGTTTTGCTGCATACCACGGTTGTAATGAGTGGTTATTTCAGTCAAAGTGGCTCTTCTATCAGCTTGAATCAGTCGGCCCATTCTCCTCTGACCTCTAGCATCAACAAGGCATTTTCGCCCACAGGACTGCCGCATACTGGATGTTTTTCCCTTTTCACACCATTCTTTGTAAACCCTAGTGTGATAAGGTTCATGTGTGTGGGAAGGAAGAGGACAAGGGGTCGGCTTGACTGCTGACGCTTTTATTCTAAAAACTCAAATATCTCAGCACACTCTCAGCGTGTGTATTCTTTCTCAGTCACTTCCGGGTTCCGGTCTTTACTTCCGCTTCCGGGTCAACAAACTCAGCGTCAGGGTGGAGCGTCAGCAGTCCCTTTCTCTCTCCCAGGCTTCCGGTTCCACTGGCGTTTTATCCTCTCTCCACACCCATTACTGGAACAAGATACAGGTGTTATTAATCTGTGTCCAACCCACTCACTTACCGCTCGTCCCGCGGCTCTCTCTCCCCCTGCAGACCTCGCTAAACCACGCCCCCCTTGCCACACCTAGAAATGGTTGTGTGTGAAAATCCCAGTAACTGGGCAGATTGTGAAATACTCAGACCGGCCCGTCTGGCACCAACAACCATGCGACGCTTAAAATTGCTTAAATCACCTTGGACGTATTTGTAACGGGTGAGAAAGCTCTACGAATGATGTGTAAAACATTTATGAGTGATGAATAGTCTACACTTTAGATTGTATACATGTACAAATCATTTGTAATGGGTAATAAAGTTTTGCAAATGATTTATTCATGCATTTACAACACCTAAAACAGGTGTAGAGCACTTTGTATTACTTTAATGTAAATGCTGACTGGTGAGGGTATAGACAGCTGTCTTTTCTGACACACATGGAGTCTACACCTGATGTGAGCTTCTGTGGAGGGTAAAACCAGTTCACATTATCACACGACCCCACACAGAAAACAACTTTGCACCGTTGAGTGAAAGGTTTCAACTTAACACACTGCAATCCCCTGACTTTAAGTCATTAGAAAATGTTTATTAATTTGACAACTAGTAATTTATCAATCTTTGAAAAAAGAGCTTTAGCATAAATGCATTTTGTGGGTTTTAACAGAACATCTTACAGCTTTAACGATGCATCAATAAATTATATATTTATTATTTACTAATGGTTTGATCATCATTTGTTCATGATTAACAATTGTTTATTGAGATAATGGTACACTGACATTTCAGTGATTAATAATTACTTATTAATCATTAATAAGTAACTTAATAACAATTTACGGATCTGTTTGAATATTTTATGATTTGCTATTTTTTAAAGATAACTTACCACAGATGTGTAAATCGTTAGCATATTACTTAATTATTTATTAATGTATATTCATGATTTGTAAATTATTAGTTTATCATTATCTAATAACTTTTAAATAATTTATAACTGAATCTACAAAATATACAAAAAAGTAACAATTTAAAAACATTTATGAAATGCATAGTCATGTTTTATAAATTATTAGTTCATCATTAACTAATCAATTGTAAATGACTTATAACTGAATCTACTAAATATGTAAAATAATTAACAAATCACTCATTAATCATTTATGAATGCATAGTCATGTTTCATAAATGATTAGTTAAGCATTTACTAATCACTTGTAAATGACTTGTAATGGAATTAACAAAACATTCATAAAATGTTAGCATATCACTTGATAATCATTTTTAAATTTTTGTAAATGATTAGATGATTAAATGATTAACTAACCACTTATAAATGACTTACAACTGAACGTTATTATAAAGTGTTACCGATTATCTTGTGGTACATCTGCAAAACTACCTAGTAATTTATTAAAACCTTGCACATCCAACATTTTGACAATCAAACTTATTGGAATAACATTTATTCAGCTGTACCCAACACAGCTTAACATAGTAAAGCCAAACTCTTCCTCTCCTCCTACATTATACATGCAGTATAATGTATAATACACTCAGTGCAGATGTCGTATTAAGACCCAATGGTACTTCAGTCCAGATTTTCAGCACGTTGCGAGCAGATCTTGGGAATAAACCCTGGATGTGTTGCAACGTGGAGTCCTAGATGCTCCGCTTGATGTTCTCAACCACATGTATTTCGATGCTGCATCAAACGCATGAGATGATGAATTGGTGCTGTCTACTGCGTGGCGCCTGAATATTCTCAAATGAAAAAGAGGGAACAATGGGAGAAAAACAAACATTGTTTCTGCATTTGTTAATAAGTTCTACATTTGTGTTCTGGTTTTAAAAATGGGAACAGTCTCACTTTCCATTTTCCGCAAACTTTTATCACCCATGATGACCAATGCAATGTCACAACAAGAGTACTCATAGTATCATGCTACACAAAAATTATTGATTGCAATGGTAGTTTTCGCTACATGTACTTTCTTACACTATAGTACAAACAGTAAATGATGCATCATTACAAATAACTGACCCTAAACCAAACCCTTATTCTAGTTAATTAATATTACCCAGTAAGGTAACACTATTTTACAGTGTTCTTGTATATAAATACACACATACAGTAAAATAAGCATAATTACATGTAACTCAACCAAAACAACCCACAATCCTAACCAAACGCTATATTGAGTACATTGAATAATTAATTAAAAGGGGGTGTGAAACACTCAGTTTCAGTCAATCTCATGTCAATCTTGAGTACCTATAGAGTAGTATTGCATCCTTCATATCTCCAGAAAAGTCTTTAGTTTTATTATATTTATAAAAGAAATATGGGCTGTACCGAGTCTTTCTGGAAAAAAACGAGCACCTGGAGGCGTATCGTCTGGGCGGAGCTAAAGAATGACGAGCAAACAAAGCGGTGACATCCTCAAGCGTGGAGAAACTCATGGCTATCGATCTCCGCTAATACAGATATGATCCAGAATCATTCGGAAGCTGAAATAAATTGAACAGGAGAAACAGCAACAGCAGGACGTCCGTCTCTGTGGTATGTACTGTATTTAGTAGCCTGTCAACATTTGTGTCTTTACTCGCAGTTTATGAGGACATGATTCGGTTTATGGACTATTGTATGCGACTAAACCTTAGCAGTAGCAAGCAGAACGGTTTTGCACGTCAGACTAGTGTAACGTTATACAGAGAACAACAATGGAGTTACCGTTAGCGCATTTGAATGACGAAGCACACGATCGTGTCGTTTACTGATGTTTACTCACGTGACGATAGCCAACAGCACAGACATTTGAAGCAGTTTTACTCAACGGCTGCTTCCAAAGCAGGACCGAACCTTTATCGCTGGGACCGCTCCGTCAAAAACACACTTCTTTGGTATGATTAAGTAAAGTCCTAAAAGCAGTGAACGGTGGAGATCCACTTTGCGACGCGACTGAAACGATGTTGTGAAGCTTCCTGTCATTTCTGCGTTCAAATCGGTTCAAATGCAGCGCTGCCTTCCCAGAATGCTGTGCTGAAGCATTGAAGTCGCTTTATGTCACCCATAGGAATAAAGTGGAGCGCGACGCGGACTATGACAACTGGATCTGCAACTGAGAGAGTGTTTATGGGCTTGTGTAATGGCAAAATAATTAACTCCATCGCTTCACTGAATAAGAGACAAACATTAGCCAATTATAATTATAAAGGTTTATTTAATAAAAAAAAGTTTCTTGTATATATGGCTATACCAAGATTAGCATTTTGCCACGACAGCTTGCATTTCCTCTCTCGCTCTAGTCACGCACGCGCGCACCCTACCGGGAGAAGAGCCCGTACGGCCCATACAAGGACCTTCCGCTCTATCGACGTCAAGCCGACCCATACTCGTAAAAAACTCTCCGAAACTTGTGAGAAACCGGAAGGAGTATTTTTGACACAGAAATACTCCATCAAACGTCCAACATTAGTTTTTGAAACTTTGTCTATGTTTAGGATGGGAATCCAAGTCTTTAACAGTGTAAAAAGCTCAGTATGCATGAAACAGCATTTCACCCCCCCCCCCCCTTTAATATCACACGGTATTTAATACATAATTACACTGTAGTAATGACACTTTTAATAGTGTAACTTTATTTTAAGTTGTCTTTGTTACACTGTAACTATATATTTAAAACATTATGAAAGACTGATTCACTCTCAGGAGCTCAATTCAAGCGTAGTACTTTGATAGGTTGCCATCTGTGCAATAAATCTATTCGTGAAATTTCCTCACTACTAAATATTCCACAGTCAATTAGTGAATTAGTGAATGTTATTGGTATTATAACAAAGTGGAAGTAATTGGGAACAACAGCAACTCAGTCATGACGAAGTAGGCCTCATAAAATCACAGAGCGGGGTCAGCGCATGCTGAGGTGCACAGTCTGCAGAAGTCGGCAACGTTCTGCAGAGTCAATAGCTACAGACGCATTGTGTGGCTTTCAGATTAGTTCAAGAACAGTGTTTAGAGGTTTCCAAGGCTGAGCAATTGCATCCAAGCCTTACATCACCAAGTGAAATGCAAAGCATCGGATGCAGTGGAGTAAAGCCCGCCGCCACTGGACTCTAGAGCAGTGGAGACGTGTTCTCTGGAGTGACCAATCACGCTTCTCTGTCTGGTAATGCGATGGACAAGTCTGGGTTTGGCGGTTGCCAGGAGAACGGTATTTACCTGACTACATTGTGCCAATTGTAAAGTTTGTTGGGGGGATGGGGGGTTATGGTGTGGGGTTGTTTTTTTAGGGATTTGGCTTGCCCCCTTAGTTCCAGTGAAATAACCGTTTAATGTTTCAGCATACCAATACATTTTGGAAAATTTCATGCTCCCAACTTTCTGGGAACAGTTTGGGGATGGCCCCTTCCTGTCCCAACATGACTGCACACCAGTGCACAAAGCAAGGTCCATAAAGACATGGATGAGCGAGTTTGGTCTGGAGGAACTAGACTGGCCGGTGCATAGTCCTGACCTCAACTCGATAGAACCCCTTTGGGATGAATTAGAGCGGAGACTGTGAGCCAGGCCTTCTCATCCAACACCAGTACCTGACCTCACAAACAGGCTTTTAGAAGAAAAGTAAAAAATTCCCATAAACACACTGCTAAACCTTGTGGAAAGCCTTCCCAGAAGAGTTAAAGCTGTTATAGCTGCAAAGGGTGGACCATCTCCATATTAATGAATCCCTATAGATTAAGAATGGAATGTCATTAAAGCTCACTTACATGTGAAGACAGGTGACCCACAACATTTAGCTCAATTTGTATGTAACAATGACACTGTAAAATAAAGTGCACCCAAATAAAGTGCAACAAAAATACAGGCAATTTTATCCTAAAATAAATAAAATAATTAAATAATATTTTCCATTAAAAAAAGAAAACCTATTTTATGACCACTACTTTGCATTATTTTCATGGCAATTAAGCACATTTAGCCCCAAAATTGTTATTACCATAATGTGTCCAGACATTTCCCCCGCAATTATTTTCAATGTAACAATTTTTGCACCAACTTTTTATGTGTACATTAATCTGCAAAAAGCAGCAGTACAACAACTGCCATGATGTTTAATTAATCATGTTTATGTGTTTGCATTATGGTAATGAGAAGTGGGGGCAAAAGTGTTTAATTGTCATGCAAATATTCTCATTTCTTCAGATTGTGGGGTGAAATATAACCCAGCTATATTCTAGATACACTTGAAGAGTTTTGAGGAGGAGAAACTAAACTACAACAACAAAATACATCTGTTTTTTTTCTTGTAAATACAAATAATCCCAGAATGGTGTAACACTCCCTGGATGTAGCGAGTTTGACATATGTTCATTTTAAAATTCAATAGCGCAAAGCAACAAACACACCAAGAACTTCACCCGACCATCTCTAGTTTGTGTTTTGCAGGATATCATTGCAGTATCTGGAGAGAGGAAAAGGCTCATCCATCCTAATGCCCATGGCTAAGTAAACACAAGAGTTTGGAGACAGAACCATCTGTACGTTTTAACAAGAGGCGTCCTCAGAGGCAAAACGCCTTTAATCTTCATATGTACTCGGCACTAAAACTACAATCTGTAAACTGCTACACCGCATCCCATTAGAAACTTCAAGGGCTTAGCGTCGCATTCCATGTGGAGACGAGAAAACATTGTTCCTAATGTGATCTGAACAGCTCAGAGAATTGGGAGAACATTATTAAAATAATTGAATGCCCACAGTTATTGAACACACAGCATCTGGACATTTTTCAGCTCTGAACCATTGAGAAAAACACAACGCGACTATGTGAACTCGTTCATGTTTTTAAAGCTCTCAACGATGAAGAAAAAAATAATGCTTCGTCAATGCAATGCAATGCAATTCTCCTGTTCATCTTGAAATCTACTGAAAATAATGTAGAAGTAACTGACAAAGTTTCTCCGAGAGGGGAAAACAGCTAACTTAAGACTTTTGAAACACATCTACCGTCTTTCATCTTTGCCATCTCAATTTGTCTTACATGAGAGACACCTTGTCTGCTTTGTTCCTTATTCTAAATTAAGACAAAGGGAACGTAACTGGTATGGCGTGTATAATTTATCTTGAAGAACAGATCTTGTTTGTGATAGATGAGCAGTAAGTGGAAAGAAACATGTGGGCTCTCTTCTTGATCTCCAACTGTCAGGGGGTTTGAAAGGCTGTGATGCCGCCGAGGGCGCTTCAGATCCTCAAAAACGAAAGAGTTTTATGAAGGGTGCTCTACCCAAAAGGTCACTTTGCTGGAGGGTTCACGTTCTTTGATGGTAATGAGGGGTCTTACTGAGGATGATCCTTTGAAAAAAGAAAAGGCTGTAAATAAATAAAAAATTACAAAAAAAAAAACTTATGAGATTGGGGGGAATTCCAAAAATAAAAATGGAAACTAATAATTAAATAAATGTTCCTTGTTTGACACAACTTGAGTTGTGAAATGAGGCCAGATACTATAGAAAATATTTTTTTTGTAAACTTGGTAATTTTTGCTATAAAAATGGACTTAACTATCCACAGTCTCATTGACAGACTGATAGAGTGCAACAATGTCCGCCCACTTTTCCCACGTTGGTTCTGGGAGATTTTTTTTCTTTCTCCATTAATATCTCCCATAGGGATTTCAAAAAGTTTCCAGCGTTATAAGCTATGAACCAAGCCAACCAGCTATGAGGTTAATCATAACTCTACAAACTTTGATTCGAAGCAAAAACATTATTGAAAATGGGACAAAAATGCAATCCCATGAAGCATTGCAAAAATAGTATAATTAAAAATTATAGTGGAGAAATATAAAACTACCAAAACAATGCATCATGGGTAATGTAGTTTTTCCATCAACTTTCCAATGTTACATAATTATTTTAAGACCAAGTTGAAAAAATGTGGGTCGACAGCTTACGTAGCTAACTATCTTTAAGTAAGAAATAATCCATGACTAGCTGTGCATTAAAGGATTTCAATGCACAACACAAAGTGCATTAAAATGTTGGATTATTCCGCTTATACCATGGTCATATGGCAGAATTGACAACTTAAAGGTGCTGTATGTAAGAATGACAGCTAGTGGTTGAAATGGGAACTGCAGTCCAAATTCAAAATATTGTTTCCCCCGCTCCCTTCCAAGGGGGTAATCTAGCGCTCGGAAAGCGTTCCACCCCTAGGGGCTGCCATTGCTAACCAAGCCATCACCTGCTGTTAGCATCCCATTGACTCCCATTCATTTTTGAGTCACTTTGACAGTGAATAACTTTACATCTGAGACGTTTAAAGACTCCATTTGTCCATTGTTTATTTCTAAAGAAACACGACAATGCATAAAAGGCTCCGTTACCTTGTATCTTACACTATCGCCCCGCAGAAGCTGTTTTTGTAAAAATAGGCTAACGATTGCGTCATAACCAACGCGACTCTGTCGCACAGTTGAGAAATTACCGTATAGACCTGAAGAGACGCTCGCAGGCAATCTTTTACTGTCTATGAGACAGTCGGGGGGACGTGGAGACATAAAGTCTGATAAAGTCAAGGGGGAAGAATGGGGAGAAGCCCATAGTGAGCCAAAAGCAACGGGAGAAAATATTTAAACAACGTGATTCAGCTTTCACTTTCCACATCTACTAGAAGACCTACAGCTGTCAGACAGGAGGCTAACGTCACATCTACGTCCTCAAGCTGCGCAGTTCGCTCAGCCATCAGGAAGTGAGTGCCCCTAGGTTGACTTCATTATTTAGCCGTTGACGTCAATGGGATCGCTCGGTCCATTTCTTTTACTATCTATGCTCCCTTCTCAGACTCGATGATCACGTGAGTTGCCAGTTTGACAGGCACAACTGACAATGTGAGGTGAGGTGACTCAAGTTGATTTATCCACTTTTTAATGTGCTTCCGTTCAGAGATTTTTAGATGCCGTGGCTTTTTAGTTCGGGTAGAATCTGCGATATCTGACCTAGTTTGTTTGCTGACTTTCATGGCTGCAATACGCAGTTTTTTTCCGTCAACTGACAACCTGTGGTGTCGAAATACTATTGGGTAAACTGGCAATGTGCATTATCACACAGAGCAAAACAAAAAGAGACATTCCGACACAGAAGCACATTTCAAAGCAGAATAACTGGCTGTAGCATTTCATTTTCAGAGAAACGAATATGTAAACTCAGCATGTTCCCTAAATATCTGCAAACATATTATGGTATTTTTATGTCTTAGTACAGTCAAAAACATACAGCAACTTTAAAGCTGTTATTGATGTCTGCAGCACAATATTTGACCGGAAGGGTAAAATTGGCAGTTATTTTCATCAGTTACGGCTTGAGATCTAGCATTCTGCCCGCTTTGAATCCGAGAGTAGTGCGTAAGATTATTGAATGAATGAATGAAAGTATTTAATTATCAAGATAGATTTGTACCTGGATCTGTTCTGCTGAGTTTTTCACAATAGTTATGTAACCCACTCATTGCTGAGAAATATAATGTAGCGATTCAGCAAAGCTATTTTATTACTAAAAGTCGCAGGCAGTGTTGATAAGTTTCGACTGGTTACTTTGCTTCTCTGCTGCGGTTAGTCCCGCTTCAAAGTGGGTGGGATTTATAGAATGATCATTATAGCGGAGTCGCTTCTCAGCATGTGGATGTTTTTAAATGCAGAATGAAGAAGTATGTTTCAAAGAAGGCTGATGGAAGAAAACAATACTGCTGAAAAAAAAAAAACAAGAGTCTAAAAATCGTACAACAAAGTGCAGACAACATCACTTGGTTTGCTCGACGCCGCAAGTGGGTAAGCTATTCTTGTATTTAGCAACATGTTTAGGGTCTCAATCACTATATCACTGCACAAAGCATGTAATGCTGGGATGGGCAATTCCAGTTTTGGAGGGCCACAGTCCTGCAGAGTTTAGCTCCAACTCTGATCCAACTAATCAAACACACCTGAACCAGTTAATCAATGTCTTCAGGATTACTAGAAGACTACAGGCAGGAGAGTTTTAGCAGGGTTGGAGCTAAACTCTGCTGGACAGTGGCCCTCCAGGACTGGAAGTGCCCACGCCTGATATAATGGTAGTGACAAATCTCTCTGACCAATCAGGGATCTAGAGAACTGAACTGTACCATGCAGTGGAAAAGTGCCAAAAAGTGAGCCGTACCATGTGGTAGAAAACCAGTGCATTAATACACTCACCTAAAGGATTATTAGGAACACCATACTAATACTGTGTTCGCCTTCAGAACTGCCTTAATTCTACGTGGCACTGATTCAACAAGGTGCTGAAAGCATTCTTTAGAAATGTTGGCCCATGTTGATAGAATAGCATTTTGCAGTTGATGGAGATTTGTGGGATGCACATCCAGGGCACGAAGCTCCCGCTCCACCACATCCCAAAGATGCTCTATTGGGTTGAGATCTGGTGACTGTGGGGCCATTGTAGTACAGTGAACTCATTGTTATGTTCAAGAAACCAATTTGAAATGATTTGAGCTTTGTGACATGGTGCATTATCCTGCTGGAAGAAGCCATCAGAGGATGGGTACATGGTGGACATAAAGGGATGGACATGATCAAAAACAATGCTCAGGTAGGCTGTGGCATTTAAACGATACCCAACTGGCACTAAGGGCCTAAAGTGTGCAAAGAAAACATCCCCCCACACCATTACACCACCACCAGCAGCCTGCACAGTGGTAACAAGGCCTGATGGCCCCATGCTCTCATTCTGTTTACGCCACATTCTGACTCTACCATCTGAATGTCTTAACAGAAATCAAGACTCATCAGACCAGGCAACATTTTTCCAGTCTTCAACTGTCCAAATTTCACCTTTCTGACATTCAGTTTGGAGTTCAGGAGATTGTCTTGACCAGGACCACACCCCTAAATGCATGTGATTGGTTGATTAGATACTTGCATTAATGAGAAATTGAACAGGTGCTCCTAATATTCCTTTAGGTGAGTGTATAATAATAATAATGAATTACATTCATTAAGCGATTTCTAGGCACTCAAAGCACTTTACATATGGGGGGGGGGGGGGGGGCTCCTTAACCACCACCAGTGTGCAGCATCCACCTGAATGTGCATTAAACTGTTTTATTGCATAAGTCACCTTCCAGACAATCAGCATCGAGCATTTATACAGACCATGGTATAAAGGTTTAAAAGAATGTAAAATAAAGAAAGAATAAAAGGTTTTACTTCCAGAGCCTGACTGTTGCACTCAAAATCTTCCAATGAAAGCCCTGTGCATTAGTGCAACCACGATTTTAGCTCATTTCAACAAACTTAGCCAAAAGTCAAATTATATTTAGCATTCAATCAAAAGATCAAAGAACCTGTCAATATATCTTAGGTGTTTGAACCCAGAACATTCCTTTAATCCCAAATTATGAATGAAATTGTTACAAGCCTTCGCATATGAAATGCATGAACTTGCGCACATCTCTCAATAATGAATTATCAAAGAACCCACACACATTCCCGGTGAGAACACTTTTTAATACAAGATTCAAACATACAGTGTTTGGTGGTATAAATTAACCAACGCTGTTTAACATGAAAGAGAATGAATAAAGTGTTTTTCGTCATTCCGTTGGTGTAGAATTCTTTACTAGGTTGCACTTCTCCGCAGCATCTGCGTATTGTCGGAGCTCAAAGGCGTCTCAGTTAACACATCACGGTCATTTGTAACACCTGGCCCCACAGGTCAACCTCAGCACCTTTAGAAAAGCATTGCTTTAATGTTCAACGTCAATCTTGTGTCAACTCGGCTTGTCTTTGCAATACAGCTTGCACACTTTGAGACATTGATGAAACTTGGACACAAATGTTAAAAATGAAAAGAAAACTCATATACACAAAACATACTGACCGATTCCCCCTCTTGTATTATCCATATCAAACATAAATGCATGATATTCCAGTTAAGGATTTAAGTTATATTCATACAGCAAATATAAACTAATCAAACAAACTGCAGGCTGAAATACTGTAAAACAATATGCAAGGCTGACTTGATTTAACATTAAAGTGATCGGTTGACTTGGAAAAAGTGAGAAAACCCCTTGCCTTAAAATTAAGGAAATAAACCACTCGTAATTGGAAAAAAATTACAATTCGACACAACATTTTTTACAATTACACATTAAGCATATTTACCTAATTGTAAGGCAATGGGTTTCCTCTCTTTTTTGAAAAAAAAAAAACAAAACAAAAAAACAAGAATGAAAAATATTGTGGGGCAGATGAAATTCATTCTTAGCTCAGGGTTTGCAAAAATAATCATAGATTGAATACATGTAATAATATTCTCCTTTGACTTACCACACCGATCTTGTACTTTATAGGAAAATCAAACATTGTTAACTTAACTGGAAACTATTGTATTTTTACTTATTCATTGTTCATTTGATCTGAAACTCTTAAGGAAATAAATCAATGAAAAGACAACATGAACTAAAGCAGCAGACTAAACATTAGCAAATTTGTAATCCGCATCTTTGGTTTTTCTGACTAAAATATTTATTCAGAGTTGTGCTAATGAGAAAGCAGTAGCTTTACTGCAACATACCCATTGCTACATAAATGATGTATAAATAATGCATTATAACAATCCGTTTCCTTGCTGAATTTGTATTCCTGTAAGTGATGAGATAAACTTGCTTGAAAAGCATAACTGGGTATGATAATAAATAGCCTTTTTTGCCTTAGTGGAAAATTGCTCAAATTTTTGTTTTGAATACAAATCTAACAAAACAGAAAGAAAAGAGAAAAAAAAATTGATTATAATTTTGCAGTTTGCCAGTGCCGTACCAAGATAAAAGGCATGTTGCAATGGTTTCGTAATCCTACTGTATCTTTGCAAGACCAACATTCCCATCTTCAGTCAGTCTGCTGGTATGTACTAAAGAAACATGAACTCAAACCTCCATGGATTTTGGTTTACTGATAAATCTATAAAGGCTAAATGGAAGCATTAAAAAAACGAGTTACGATTACACCCCGGAAGTACATCCATACATAACGCCCTACATGGCAAAACGATTCAGTCATCTTGGGTTGTCAGACTTGAGGAGGTATCACACATATCTTGCACACTACTCATACCGACCAGCCGTGACTACGCCACACCTTTATTATTGCAAATGTCACTTTTGAAAATCAAACCTCAAAACAAAGGAGTGTAAAACACGAATCAGGAAAAAAAACGATTACAAAGGGCAACATATTTCCCGACAACAAAGTCCTCCTTTTCTATTTTGTTAAATAAATTTAAAGTAAACAGAGTAAACCATCTTTTAAAAAAAAGACTGATGAGGATAAGCTATATAATTAATCAATTACCAAGACTAAAGATTTACAAATTGCAGTACACTATATATTTATTGTTCTTAATAAACAATTTGAGGCTGTATCAAAAACGGTATAAAAAATTAGATTGTGATTTTATCAATCTTTTTTTCCCCCTTTTCTCTTTTTGATGATTTTGTAAATGAAACCAGTTCTTTTCACTCCTCCCATTCCAGGTCTTGCGCAAATATTTTTTTTTTTATAACCATCACTATTTATATATATATATATAAAAAATAAATCACCCCTCATCTAAAACAAACGGTAATATTTTTTTCTCTATTTCTTTTTTTAACCATATCTGATTTACACACGTTTGGACTATAAATACAGTTATATCCACAGGCAGAATATTATGTACAGAAGACACTTGCTGCGATACCACCAAGGCAAAATATGGCATTCAACTGCAAATATATATAATTATGACATGACATTTAATAAACAATGCCGTTGTGTAGAGGATGGGTCACAATTATCAAAATCTTCAGTCTTTATTTAGAATTATTTTGAGTGGATCCAAGGCATATACTCCATAATCATCACTGATATATAATATTATATATATATATATATATATATATATATATATATATATATATATATATATATATATATATATATATATATATATATATATATATATATATATATATATATATATATATATATATATAAAATAACAACATAATAAAAGAAAAAGAAATAAAGAAACTACAAATCATCTGAAACCAGAGCTTGTTCTGATTAAATCAAGTCTTTGAAATTGAGCAATCTGTCTCAATGACTGTCAGTAGCTTGAGTTTAACTGGTGAAACAGTATATTGGTGGTTTTGACTTGAGGGTGCTGAACATTGTTCCTGCTTTTTTATGAAGGAATTACCCCGTCAACCTGTAGATCCAATTAAAAATCACAAGATTTCTTCATGACCTATGGGAAATATGATTAAGTGAGATCAATACTGGGCTTCAGCCTGTCAGGTCAAAGGCAGAATCTGCATAGACGACTCACTCGTGAGATTACCTCCTGCAAAAGTTTCACATGGCCGGCAAGAAAATATAAAGCACATATCTCAAGTCAGAACACACACTGCGATATGCTCACTCAGTGATTTAATATACATTTAGCATTATTTTGAGGGGTGGAAAATAGTGTTCTCAGTGTGATACTTAAAAAAAAAAAAAAAGTAATAAAAATATATATAATAAAAATTAAAGATGTTCTAGCATAAGTTTCAAATATACAGTGGATTAAACAAACCTTTCGTTTTGGCTACCTCTTCTTGTAGTGATTTAACTAGACATGTAAAGAACAATAAAAACGGTTTAATTTTGTGTTAAAAGGCAAAACCATAATGAATCGACATCCCACAATACTGTCTGCATGGCTGTCCAAGTCTCTCAAGGCCATTCTTTTATTCCCCTTCTGTTATTGAATTTCTCTATGAAACATGTGCACCTGCAGTCAGCTTTATTGTCCGCTTATATTATTCAAGATTAACGAATTCAGAAGATAGAAAGAGTGCTGTTAGGCAAGGAGTTCTGATTCTGAGTCGAAAAAGGAAAAAATAAAACAAAAGAAAAAGAAAAGAAATAAAATAAAACAAAAACAATAATTAGTCAAAAAGCCCATCTAGACACAAAAGCGCCAGGACTGGAGGGTACATTCCCCACAGTTTAGCAATAACCAGAGTAGTCAGAGGCTGAGGTTGTTCTTGCTGTCCTTTGCAGACTATTCACTCACCCCACCCTCCCACATCTCCTTAAGAGTCCTGTTTAACAAAAACCATCCCATCACATTCAAACCCAAAACCCCGATTTGCAGTGCCCCCCCTTCTAAAAATCCCATAATGCAAAGAGACAACACACTGGTGCGGAACTAAAAAAGTTCCCCATCCTCCTGCTCCGGAGGTTTCAGCAAACATTAGGGTGGCACGTAAGGGGGTGGAGATCTGTACGGGGTCATGTTCTTAGGGCGGGATCCTTTCCCCTCCATTGGGACAGAGAAGGGTGGTGGCGGCTGGTAGGGAGGGGCATTAGGATCCTCATCGTGTAGAGGAGTGTACTCTCCCAAAAGGTCCTGGTTCAGAGGTGTTGTCTCTGGACTGGCCATGTTGGGATACTCCGGTGGAGGAAGGGGAGGCTTTTCCTCTTGAAGGATAAGGGGCATGCTGGAAGATGGGGGTGGCTTAGAGTCATCGAGCTCATCCGCAAAAATAATTGGCACTCCTTTCTTAATGAAAGTAGCTTGGTCTTCTATAGTCAGCTTGCCCTTGCGTTTCTTGCGATAGCAAATCATGGCAATGATTCCGGCAATCAGCAAAATAGCTGCAACCACCACTGCTGGTATGACGGTGTGGAGATAAACATCATCGGTGCTCTGTCTTCCCGCTCCCACGGCAGGAGTAACAGGAGATGGGGTCGGATCTGGGATCTCACCTAATGGTACAAACATGTAGTTACGACAGCTTCCTGTGCCTCTGACAGTGATATTTGATGCTTTGAAGTCTGGTAACATGACATGATTGAATTGTGAAGAGGGTCTACCCTCAGGATCAGAGATTTTTCTGCTCAAATGATGTATTTGATCTTTTGGGCAGGGGTTTTGCTGAAGGCTGTTGTTGGTCCATTCCACTATGATGGAGCCCTTGATGATGTTCTTCAGTGTGACAGTGCTGCTGTTACGATCACCAAAAGACTGGGCCAGTTTCTTGACAAGAAGGATCTTCTTGTGAATGTCATTGGTGACTGTACGTGCATCCCCATCAAACACGGCAGTAAACAACACTGGGGACTTAACACTGGTTCCCCAACGATTTACACGGACCTCAAAGGCATCTATTGCATAGAGACCTCCTTTGTCAGTCGCTTGCATGAAATACTCATGTTTCCCTTCGTTCTCCTGGTCTGGTAATCCATACAGCAACTGGCTTGTGCTATTGAACTGTATCCAGGAATCATCCCCGACCACATCATTGCCCTTGCGCAAGGTGAGCCTTAACTTATCTGTAGTTCCATCCTCTTTGTCAAAAAATGTATCAGATGGAACCTTCACCTCAAAGTAGGTGCCAACGTAGGCATTCACCTGATCAATTGGGTTACGCAGGTCGGGTTTTACATTGCCATCAAGTACAACAACTGAGGGAGTGGTACGTCTTGGTGGCTTGGCTGTGGTGGACTTGGGTTCTTTCGGTATTGGTGTTGTCTTGGGTTTCTTTCCAGGTCTTTTCGTCGGCCTCCTGGTGGTGGGAGTTGCTGGGGTCACAGAGGTTCCAACATATACAGGTCTGGTCATAGTGGGCTGGATGCCGATTGTGCTGGTGGTATCCATTACATGTGTTGGCTGAGGGGGTCCTAAGGTTGGAGTGTAGGCAATAGGATCTTTGTTTCGAATGGTAGGTTTCACAGGAAGTGGCACAGGACCACGAACTGGTGGGGCAGAACTGTCTGAAGTAGGAGCAATAGAAGGAGAGGTTGGTGTGGGTACGATACGGATGGGGGGCTCAGGGTAAGCTGTTGGTGGGAGCAATGAGGGAATGGGAGTGGGGGTGTTGTTGAGCTGCCGTCGCACCCTTTTGGGTACATGGGGCTTTTTGTTAGCGATGTGCCATCCAACGACAGGATACCCTAACTGTGCAGACATGGTCCCCTCTTTTGCTGGAACCTGAACACTACTAATATCAGGAATGCTGCTTTGATCCAGACTGCAGCCAAGTTTCCAGGACAAGAGGGCTCCGTTTTCAACCACCTTCTTGGCATTTCCTGGTCCCGCCATGAAAGCAGACATGTCAAACAAACGGTTGTTGACCACAGGCAAAATCTTCATGTGCTGAAGCCCCATGCCAGAGAACTTTTTCATGTTGGCAAGTAGTTCCACCCTCTGCTTTGAGCTCATCTTTGTGAGGTCAGCATCCAGAATGACGGTAAGCACAGTAACAGGCTCCTCATTGCCACAGATGAAAGGTTGGACATCATTGCTGGCTGATTGCTGGATTGCAAGGTGAAAAGGGTCTGTATCAGCATGCTCCTCTGGGTGCACCTCAATGGAGAACACATCTGGGCTTTGGGAGACTTGGCTCTCATTGGAAACAGAAACTGATATGTAGTGAACGCCCTTGTCTGTCTCTAGAGGAAGGCCTTGAAGTGTACCACTCTCTGCATCCCAATGCAACCATGCTGGGAGCACATCCTTGCTTGCTTCTGTGATCTGTAGAAAGAGAGGAGAAATAACGATTACTGCAACTGAATGACTCTCATCTGAAATTTAACAAGACAAATGAGCTTACAGTGGTGCCAGATATGCACAGCCACATAAAACATGTAAACTAACATGTGACTAATCATATGAATTGAAGTTGTCACTCTCAAATGATACATTATTTTTAGTTTTTGTATTCAATCTTTTCTGGTTGTGAACATGAACTCAGTATCTTCAAATTCAGCACGACAGGCGGATTGAAGACTATAATGAAAGAGTGCTCTCAGGGTGGCATAGAGCTCCCTGCGGCATGAGATTCTCCACCAGCTGGAGAACCATTCAACGAGCGCTCAGTCAAAAATAACCAATAATGAATCAATGGCATTGCAATGATCCATTAACAAGTCTCTTTGCAAATTCAAAAATACATCCTTTCCTTTCAGCCCCTTAATTTGATTGTTAATAAATCCTGGTTCATACATAATGTAGAGCCAGTGCCCATGAGTTAGGCCATTAAAACTCAAACCAATACATAACAGTCACTAAGGGAGCAGTGGCATCAGCAGCTGGGCTTTTTATTTCAATTGACAGGCTTCAAAGTTTTAGACACAAAATCCACCATCACCACACCCCTCTCTGCCTTTCACAATCCTGCTTTTGAATATTCCCATCTACCAGTCAGAGCATGTGTGCGAGTTTGACTGTGAACCTATTTGATCGCTTAGACACATTAATAATTCAGGTGGGAGTCTAATTATAGGCTGATCTATAGTCGTGTTGATTGATAGTGTGCTTGAAACATCAACACTGCTGCACTTCAAATGGTATTTGGCTTGCACAGAACAGTGATACTTTGGGGGTTTAAAGGGTTGGCGCATGCAAAAATTACAATTCTCTCACCATTTACACAGTCGTAGCCTTCAAATCCTATTTGCTTCCTCGTGTTTAAGAAAATGGCACCTTAAGAGGGGCCATAAACCCTAACGTAAAATGACAATTTAGTTTGCATCATACTAAGTTATCATATAACTTGCATGATGGACTACTTTCAAGTTCTTTTTTTCTAGTCTTGATGTCCACCCCATCCTACCATTAGAGAACTGATTCAGCAATACCACTGAATCTATATTCACACCCCCCCCCCCAATACCTGTAGAAAAAAAAAACAAAAAAAAAACAGCAAAATAAAATAAACAAAACATACCTTACATATTCTGTTTATAGTCAAATTGATACCATCCCAATGCAATGAAACGTACAGATGGCATGTGTCTACTTTTGGTGCCTTTTCAGACCTTGGTTTAGAATAAAATAGAAGGTTAAGGCAAGTCTTTTTTTTCTGGAACTAGAGCAGTGGAAACACACACACAGCCACTGCTACACACACTGACATTTAGGGAACCACATAGTTTCCATAGTGATGATTCATGCAACCCACACTAGTAAAGACAGTATAACTTCTGCCAAAGGCATGTTTCTCTTGACTTAAGTGAAGAAAGCAAGGAAAAGCAGAAAAGAGTGCAGAGAGAATGTCAACAACAAGAATATTAGGGAGTTGTTTTTTCTTTCATATTTCAATTGCTGCGGCAAGCCTGTCGGAATGCTTCTGAATGGCACATGTAGATTGGGAAAGAAAATATTTCTTTTAAAGATCCCAGGGCCACAAAAGCAAGGTACCTAAAAAGAAAAACTGTATATACAAGAAATATGAATGACCTAAACCTGTTGTTTCAAAAGAGAGAAAAAAAGTCAAGAAGGTGTGGAGCAACAGGACAGTGAGCAATTGATGACAGATTTTTCCTTTTAGATGAACCCTCAGTGATAGGGTTGTTATATTAAAATCTTAAAAGACCTGATGAGAAGATTAAACTTTCCCCCCCTGAAATGAAGGAATTACATGGATGAATCGAAACTTGCCTTCGTTGTGGTTTGAATAAAGCCGCTCATTGTTAGAGCATACTTGTGGGGGAGTGTGCAGCAAGAATAGATCCCATTGTTGGGATATGAAGACAGCTGAAAAGATAAGATTCATAGTTCTGAAGGAGTAGGCTCAGGCATGTCTTTGTGATATCAGAGAGAGAAACGGAGACAAAGGAGGCGGTGGAGGAACCGGCCTGAACATTTGAAGAGCCCTTTAGTTTGACCAATATGTTTACAAGAAATGACTAACCCATTTTCTTTGGTTAAAATTTCTCTACTCAACTCTTCTCATCCTGGTCTCTGAATACATTTACACATGCTTCTTTAAATAAAAGACCCATTAAGTTTTCAAGAGCCAGGCATTTGCACTCTTAATTTTGAGACAGAATGACGACAGACTGATCTTTGAAAATAACCCACTCTTACCTAGGGGAAACGGCAGGCCTTTTTCAGCGGACTGTGGAACATGACCCATTTTTCTGCCGAAAATTACAAATGAAATGTGGGGTGTGTTCAGGTCACTTGAGAGAGGGATTTGCAAAATGTGCAACGGAGCTGCCTGTGTAACAGAAATAAAAACAGGCTTCAAGTTTGAAAATGGCGGCCCATTTTTTTCTACCTTTATCTAGGTAAATGAAAAGTTATCAAATGAATGCCGAATCTTTTGTATGCTGACATTTTTCAGACAGGGAAAGGAAATGTAACAGAATAAAGGCTCAACAGGAGAGCTGCTGTTTGTTTATAACAAAACTTTAAATTGCTATTCGGTGAGGAGGGAATGTCAGCTTTTGATCCATGCAGGGGAACAAGCATGAACAAAGGAGAAAACAGTAAATGTGCAGAGAAAATAAAAAAAGGGTCGTGAAGATAAAACTCATGAATGGCAAGCAGTATTCTTTGACGTGGATCGGTATAGAAACACGGTCACGTTATGAAAGAGGGAAAATTACAGCTCCTTGGGCTGTGTCATTTGTGGCGGACAGGTGGAGATGGCTACATGCAGTAACTCTTGACATTTGAATTCGACATTGGACCTATTTGACAGGACCTACCGGGACTTCTGCAAAATAAGGACCCTGAATAAAGAGGGATAAATACTAAAAGAGGGGCTTATTTATGGTATGAATCCAAAGAGCTCCATTTCCTGAAACAATCACAAGGAGAACAGTCAAGGACACTTGACTAGTTAACCCGTAACTGCCCTCTAGTGGACATAACAGGAACCGCATGGCAGGTTCATTCACACAAGCCGAGCGCTGCGTTTTGCTCCCTTTGTTTCCAAACCCACCTAAAATGAGGAATTATAGCGGCTTTTTTTCCTTAAACCGAAAGGCTTGTCGAGACTGCATAAAGACTGGGAAAGGGCAGTGGCGCGGCAGAGTAATTCAAGCCTGCAATGACGCTGGCACTGCAAAAGCTGGTTGCTATGCAGACGGTATAACAAATAAATGTGAATATGCATCCACAAGACGTAAACGGAGCAATCTTGAGTTACATGCATCTCCCAGTCAACATAAAGTGACTCATATTTCCAAAGCCATTTTATTATCAGCTGCAGGAATACAACTTTTCCACTGCCTCACTGCTGAGGCTAATTAGGTTTCAGTGCCAGTCTTTGTGCTGAAAAAGGGAGGGGCTGGGGAGAATACGAAGAATCCTGCCATCACGGACGAGAGTGAAGGAGCAGGAGGAGAGGAATTCAGAGAAATGAAAGGACAAGGGAGAGAGAAGCTCGTGGTTTCTTTCATTCAAGCAGAAACGACATTAGCAGCAACTAAAACAGCTGCCTCTTATTTATTGAGATGATTGAGCATTGGTCAATTGGTGTTGGCATTTAAGACTAGAGTCGTGCTTTTTTTATGCGTGTTCAAAACAGTACAAAGGAATGTTTTTAAGATGAGCTTGGCTTTTCTCTCTTTTAAGCTTATCCCCTTGGTTCCTTTTGATAAAATGGAGGCTAGAAATTTAAAAGCATGAAGTAGGTCAGAAACTTCAAAAGGATCTTTTTGCACAGTAGGTTATTTATGAATATCTGAGGGTTCAAGTATTTCGTGGAAATCATGCTGATGGGTCTGGTGCAGAGGGCTTTGGACATGACTGACTTCAGATATTATAGAAATAACCGCAAAGACCAACTGCAATAATATACACCAATTATGCTGTAAAAATATTTTTTAAAATTAGGACTGTCAAAATGAACGCATTAGCGCAAATTGATTTTAACGGTACTCATTTTATCAATGCACTATTAACGCAGCGCGCATTATCTGTTTGATCCGCGGCGTAGAAATTCGAGATAAGCCATAGATATAAAGGATGCAGCAGCAAATATAAATAGGGAAAGAACAGGGTTAACATTACTATTCTGAAACAAGTGCAGAACTAGCCTACATAACTACCATATTTTCTGTTTAACTTTTATTAGACTCCAGGTTGAAAGAAAAGTGCGTTTTTACACTGAGCATATTCTCTGCAGTCTGAGCGTGATACACTGCAAGCTCACTCTTGCTCACATCAGAGGTAAATCACCACTTATAGTACATGTTTTATTGAACTAAATACATTAGAATCGGCTAAAACGAATGCACAGGTTTTTTTTTTTCCCCTAACAAGAGCACTTCCAGATTGCGTGAATTAGGGATGCGCGATTAATCATATTTTAACCGTGATAACGATTTTTGCTTCTGTCGATTGATTTCAAATAATCATCACGATATTGGCCCACTTGTTATTTATCCTTAAAACGTGTTTTTTCTTTGGGGTTTGCTGATAACGAGCCTCCACTAGCAGTCATGGTTGTGGTAGCCAGATGCAAAGAGCTTAAATCCTCCAAATAGAGCTTTTCTCCTTAAAAGGATATACTTTCTTCCCGGTGTTTTACTTAAGTGCAATCTGGCAACCCTGCGCACACCTCTAAATGCGGAAGGAGCGTTGATGGCTGTAAACAAACATATGCGGTGGGGTTTAGCATCTCCACAACGAAATCCTGCTTCAGTGTAAGTGTCAATCAGCCAGTCTTTGTTTCTTCACAAGACACTTGTGCTATGTGTGTGACCAAATCTGCCATGATAAAACCTTCGGCAAAAAATGTCAACAAATGTGTACGGATCTCCACTTTACTGTTTGCAGAATAAACGCACCTTTGCAGCCGATGTGACAATTCAATCGGGAAAATGTATATTATTTAGAATTATTGGAAATAATATTTCCAAGAGTTTCGCCGTTTTATCTTTTGAAGTTCCTAAAGGTTTTAGCAGTTTTCCTAATGTGAATCAGTTGAAAATTATATCGCCACTGGTAACTTCTAAAACGCAACATGAAAATGTGAGAAAAAGCTTAACGTGTCTTAATTAACGAAGACAGTGTTATTAACAAACCACACGTAGTGGACACCATAATAAAGCATGTACAGAAAAGCAGATGAGCCCTGAATAGGAACCCAACACATGTAATTGGCATTTTCCTCCCATTAAGAAAACGTGGCTTAATGTAGGTTAGTGACATTAAAAAGACCAAACTAAGTAAACATTAAATACTAATAAAGCATACTACATAAAAATCGGGTTTGTGCAGAATTTGATCTTTTAATATCACTAGTAGGCTACGTTAAGTGACGTTAAGCTTTTTCTTTATAAAGGTTTTCCTGGAAGGAAAAAACAATGTGTAATTAAATGCGTTGTGTTCTGGGCTCAACTGTTTTGCTGTACAGTAGCCTATGGTTTATGATTTTTACAGAGTTTGGTCTTTAATATCACTGTCAGTGCATTAAGCATTTTAGAATGTCCCTAGCCACAGACATTTTTTATATCATTGTTCATTGCTTTAAGAATTTGCAGGGCAATCTGAATCTGTGGTTTGTCTTATTTGCAATCGAATTGTGTTGCTTTAAAAATCTTGCGTGAATACAGATTACAAAGCGTTCACCAAAACCATGTGTTTTGTATTGATTTCCCATCTAACAAAGTTATCATAGTTGGTTAAATGAAGACAGTGTGCCACCTACATGCCTTTTGGGTGACGTGTAGCTTTACAAAATTACCCTTTTTGACAGAATAATCGTGATCAATAATCGTGATTTTGAGCAAAATAATCGTGATTATCATTTTTACCATTTTTGTGCAGCCATAGCGTGAATTGTGGCACAGGTTGGCGCGCACACAAAATACCGCCTTTTCAAATATATTCCTACTAGTAGAATATGGACCTCTTCCAGGTATGGTGTGGTACTGGTGAGCTCTAAGGTCCGCATGACGGATTTCACATTGATAATTTTTCATACGAACTGTGCCCTGCTCTGAACTAAATTGCCAGTGAAAAAACTCCCTTTATTTATATTCTTTAAATGAGAGAAATCACTGCTTATTCTGAATTTTTAAGATTCGGCTTAAGAGACATGAACAAGTAGCCTGACAAGCCAGACCCACATCAAGATGTTTGGTCTGGAAACTCACCATTGACAGATATATAAAATTTCAAAAAGTACCGATAAGAAAACCGTTAAAGTACCGGACCGATAAGCAGTATCGGTAATAGTAATACAATTAAAATCTTAATCCCCATCCCTACCCTGGGCTGAATATCACAAATATTTTGATTTAAGTGGGCCTATGTAAAAGCTGACAGAACACTGATGAGAATATTACTACACAACCAATATATGTATACCACCAATTTAATTTAATTTGATTAAATTAATGTTGAAGTTGATATTTACAAGAAATATTGTAAGGGTTGCTAACTTTTAACTGCTGTAAAAAGCACCTTATTTGTTTAAAGTGTTTGCCAACCATATGTTAATGCCCTTTTGTTAATTTAGCAGCACTTTTGTATTCATTATTGAATTTTGCGCATACTGCGATTAATCACAGAAAATCATGCGATTAATCACAATTAAACATTTTAATCATTGCCCAGCACTATATATATATATATATATATATATATATATATATATATATATATATATATATATATATATATATATATATATATATATATATATATATATATATATATATATATATATATATACATACACATCACATCAAGTGAAATGTTAAAACAAGAGACCTGTAAATGCACTGTTTGAGATAAGGCAAGCAAACTAATACTACTCCCCAATACATATTTCCCTGTAAAGCCTACTCAAATCTCCTATGATGTTCAGTTGAGAGTTTTAAACCAGGGTCCGGGGTTCCCCAGGGGGCCATAAGGGTGTACTAAAAATGACAAAGAAAATGTATTTTAGGGCTGTCATTAGTTGACATGTTCACTTAAGACATTTAATTAATGTTTAATGTGATATATTTTCTTTTTTTTTTTAATTTTGGAAAAATTCATACAGTGTACAGTGACAATATTTTCTATTATATAATTTTAGTAACCAATTTTATTAACCTTTTTTACTGTAGATGCTCAATTGTAGAAAGTCATAAAACCAATATGTTATAAAAGCAATTTGATTATTTTTCTTTGGTAGATGAAAAATCTGTTATTTATATTGAAGCCAATTATACAAATTATCACAAAAAAACACTATATACAATTGGAAGAAAGTAAAGTACTATAAAATGGAGACATTTATTTTAAAAGCATCAAAACTTTTAATGGGCCCACAAGATATGATGGTTATGACAGATAATAGTAAATTTCCTTATAAAATGGAAAAAAGGCAGCAGAGCCATTTCCGTTACTGAGTAATGGAACGGTGCATTCCTATCTAATTTTGAGCTATTTAAGCAACTACATAGCAAACTCATAGCTAGTCTCTGATAATCTTGAACACGTTACTATTGCAATGGCAAGTTTTTGTTGCAATGGCAACAATATTTGCACCACTGCTCTAAATTTGTAATTCATTTTTGTTCCGGCTCTTCTTTTTCGGAGAATTCAAAATTATTTATAGTTCGCAAAGCTGATTCTAAATGCTGTTAAGAAAGGAAAGGGGAAGTTCATCGTAGGCTATTAGTTTGGACAGGTCTGAATGGCTATGGAACGGAACAGCTGTAGGCAGCTTTAACTGTTGGGCGTTAGATTCTTTGGCACAGCTGTCAAGACAGATTTTCCAAAGTGCACAAAGGGGTTTGTGGTTTCAACTTAAAAAAATGCGCTTGACAGGGCAGAAATGATCTAGTGAATGTAGGATTACACAGAAGGCCTGGGAGAGCCGCCCAACATTTAGAAGGGACAGAGAAACACAATGAACAGATTCAGACAGAGGTCACGCTTTTAACAACAGTTGACATGGACTGGTTGGTTAAAAATGTCTCATCAACTGTTGGGTGGTCAACAAAAGATGCCTGGTCAGGGCTGCATTGTGTTTGGACCATTAGCGCATTGATTGGTTTTCAGAAAGCAAGAAGTGCTAGCTGACAGAAGAGAGACACACACACACATTCTTGGGGTTTATACATATAACCAATTGAAGCACCAACTGTTACAAAAAAGCAGAAAATATATAACATGCCCTCACAAAATTTAGGCAAACAAACAGATCTGTTCGCTGTTGATCTAAATGTAAAGTGCACCCTATGCTTGCAGTTCCCAGAGAGCACTATGCCATCAAGCATGCAGACCACGTGTTTGCAAGTAGTATTGCGTTATTACAGGGACCAACACATTTTATGGTCCATCAGTCATAAGGAAAGCGTAGAATAAGATTTGAGCAGTGCTTGGGGCAAAGTCACGTCTTTTGCACTGACTGAGTACATTGGCTGGGGAGTGTTGATGTGGTGCTATCTGATATACCAGGGACGATCCGTTGAGCACCAGAGGACAAATTTGTTTGCATACATTTGCAACACATTTCGAAGGATGCTATGCACGATGAAGGACGCACTTCTCACCTTTACTACGGCCCTGGAGTCTTTCGCTTTGATGGGCACCCGCATGTGGAAAACCCTGCCCACCACCGCCGAGGAGTCTGGGAAGCCGCCAGGCTGGGACATGGACACGACCGCCGCTTCTGCCTCGTGTAGGTCGGACAGCACCACCGAGTGCATCGACGCCTCCAGCTGCCTTACATCGCCTAGAACTTCCAAGGGGTTCTGATCCCAGGAAGCCCGCACTTCCGTTACTGTCAGCACCATTGCAATCAGCAGCACCAGAAGAGTCCTGTCCCTCTGCCCCAGCATGGGGTGTCCCCCATCCCGGAACTCTTTCAGTTTATTGCGCATGCCTGCTTTTATTTTCTCTCGCACAAAAGAGGACGTCCAGTTGAGGGGGCAGCATGCACCCCACAGAGTCCGAAAGAACTGATCCTCTTTTCAAAAGCTCAATCCTCTCCTTTTGTTCTCGATTACGCCTCTTTTCCCTCCTTTTGTGAAAGTGCCCTCAGTAGTTTTGAAATCCCATAGTTAAGGGGCTGCCTTTAAGACCTGCGTTGAGAAATAGAAAGAGAGGAATACATTAACAAGCACTTCAATAGCAAAAGACAACACTGACATGTCTGACCAATCCATCTTAAGAGTTAAATATAATGTTGGCGTTGCAAACAGCCTAAAATGGGTTACTGGTATAAGCTAGAGATGTGCAAAACTACACATTTAGTAGGGTTTACCTGACCACCTACATTTCAGGAGTACATGACCCTCAGTTTCTCAGTGGCTATTTACATAAGACATTCTTGCATTTGAAAATAGCTAGATGCAGCAGGCTAAAAAAAAAAAAAAAAGTCAGAGGACTTGCGACACATTATAAAAACGCAAAATATAAACTTGTTGACCGTACTACTCCTCTAGTTGATTGTTAAATGACAAGTCGATTAGTCAATTAGATCACGACCCATTTCAAATACTGAGCAAGGTATCTAATAAGTGACGTATCACGGCGGTGCCGTAAATCACTTTAGGTTAATGGTATAAGCCAGATCTTCGCTCTCTGCCAGTGCTGATGTTTCGCACTGCTTGCTTACCCACACATACACAGGTGGATCAAGACTAATCTGATTACCATTCACAGCTTTCTCTCCCTTTTCTCCGCTCACACTGTGCTTTTCATTCCCGTTCTGCCTCATTCATCACCGAACATGTCCCTGAAAAAACACCCTGCACTGGAAGAGTAACCTGCTCCATGAGTGTCGAAAGAAATGGTCGGAGACAGGGGGTCAGTCCATAGCGACCGACCGGTTCAAACGCTTCAGAGGAATGCACACCATCTGAATTGTCTCATGGGGGGGGGGGGGGGGGGGGGGGGTGCTCTACACTCTAGAGGTTTGTTATTCATGCAGGTCTTTCATTCAGAGAGGAAGAAGAAAAAGCCTGCGGTGAAAAGAGGGATGGGTTTAGTGCAGGGTGGGCTGGAGATTTTATGCATTTGAAGAGGGAGCAGCTCCATACAATGCAGCTGATTTCCCCCGAGAACTGCTCTCGAGTCCTCGTGTCCAACCTATGAACGAGGGAAGCGGATACGAGAGGGGTGGGGCGGTCTCTCACGCTCCCTGTGTTTGGTGGGGGTTCGAGAGGAGCTTCTTCAGAAGACTCCAAAACAACAACAACAAGACTGTAGGCCTAACTTGCAATCATTCTGAACGCCAGCAGGAAAGTTAACAAAGTCCAAATAAATCAACAACCAGTTTCAAAGTCAGGTTTGTTTTTTTTGGTCTCAGCCAGATGCCGACAAAACACCGTCTTTGAATGTTTAAAAAGGCATCAGCAGAAAATCAAAGACACATGGCTGACAGAAAAAACATGGATACTACCGAGAGAAATAACATTGTGATGTGGAGATGGAACATAAGGTGTGTTTTCGGGTTATGAGTAGGAATTTCTGAATGTTCAACAAAACATTTCATATTTACTCAGTGTGCAGGACAAGGATCAATGCCCCACAAACTGCTGGGATGCTTTCTCCATAGATTTTCAATTAAAAATAAGTTCAAATCAGATTCATTCAGCTCGATAAGCTATTCATTTCAAGTCACCACAGATTTAATCATTGGGATTTAGTGTCCGACTCTAATCTGTGCTTGCTCTCAGGTTGAGAGTCATTTGGAAAAAGTCCCTGACTTGTTAGTTTCCAAAAGGAACTTTCATTATGCCAGTGGATAATCTATAATGACCGCTGATGTACCTCACTACACAGACCCCAGGCTTTATCAAACACACAAAAAAGAAAAAACCTCTTTAAACATTCCATAAATCGCAGATTATCATGCTTGTTTGTAAAACCTGCCAAATACGTGCCTCAAATTCCACCAATTGTCCTGTTTTAAATGCAACTCAATCTCATTTCACACAAACTGTTGACTAAGGATGAGAACTCCTGCTGAAAACCGTGTCATCTTTTGACACGTTTTTTTTTTTTTTTTTTAAGGCTCAGATTAGAAAACTGCAGAATGCCTGAAGTCTTATCGCACATCATTTATCCTGACAGGTATGGCTGGAGGTACAGTCAGTAGCATGACCCTCTTCAGCTTTCCGCACTTTTCCACTACAGTCCCACCATTGAGCATTCACAAAGAGCCAGATGAAATTGGCAGGTACATGAAAGAACTTAAACCTCGTCTCCGGTTACGGATAAAGACGCCCTTTCAGCTCTCAGGAATGGCAGGCTGATCTCAAAAAGGTGGAAAAAGGGGCCTATCACAGCATTCCTCCCTTGATCAAGAAGCTGTACTGGTCACAGGAACCCTGCCGCCAGACTCAACGGCAATAGACTCAGACCCTTTCAGCAGTCAAAGTGACCTGAGAAGTCTTTGAAATGGACCATTCTGCTCTAAAGACAAAATGGAAATCATTTCATGCGTGGGAATCCTGAAGGCCAGTCCCTACACGCCAGCAAAAATACAGAAGGCCATTGTGCTGGAGGCCTGAAACAGTCCACTGGACGCTCCGGGAGATTAGGATTTGACAGGGATGTATATAGATTGGGGGAGAGGGCAAGCAGTAATAGGTTTGCAGACAACAGTTCAGTTGGCGAAGGGGGAAGAGCGCCCTCTGCCCTGGCACCATGGTGACACCCCTTGTCTATACCTCCCTCCCCCCAAGGGGCCCATGCTATTGGGCAAGCTTATAAAAAGGCTTTGAGTCATGCATTCCAGTTCGAGCAAGGCACCAATGTTTACTTGCAGCCAAAGTGCCAACAGCACACTTTTAATGGTCTTCTTTTAATAAAAGTATCAAATGCAAACACCTTAATTTGGTCAAAAATAATAAACTACTTAAATACAAGCTCATTGATCCTTAGAACAATTGCGCACTCATTTGTAACTGGATGGACTAGTCCCGAACACCTTATTTTTCCAAACCTCAGAATACAGAATTCACTGTTGATGCCATAAAAAACACATTTACCAATGCTCACAGCTCTCAACTAAAATATAAATGCACCGCAAGAGATCTGAAGAATACGATATAAATAAACATCAGCGACTGAAAACCCAGTAACCTGACTTATGGGATAATGTCAGGTTTATTTTGCAGGATTTTAAAACTAGAGCCTGGCAAAATACTAAATTCAAGCAATATTCGACAATTAAAATGCTGCAAGCTGAGAACTGAGGATATGACCAGCGGCAAGGTGATCTCAAACAGGAATTTTATACAAGCTAAAACTTTTTTTTAAAACAAGCAGTGAGAGTAAACTGCCTTGGAGTGAACTGCCTTGACTTTATGTTGTCAGTTTCTTGTATGTGCGAAAACTCAAATTGTTATACAGAATTGTAGAAAGGATCAGAACTCGAGAAAGATGTGAACAAGCCGCCCTTTTGATTTTTGAATTACAAATTACATTAGAAGCCATCGGTAACGGCTCACTTAGGTCAATTCATACTGCATGTCTGTATTTTCCTCACTGGTGTTGGCACGCCATTTGACACCAAGACTTTAAATAGCTACCAGCGGAAAGTACTGCCAAAACAGTAAAATCCTGCAATGCTCTCACTGTCAAATTATTAGTTCGAAGAGTCCCTCAGCAGAACCCTGAAGTCTTTCCCATTATAGTGAGGTATGCACCCTCAGCAGGGTCAGAGGCTATAACCACACTCCTCATTTGGCGATTGAGTAACAGAGAGCTGGCCTCTCCCTGAAGAGTCTGACTGCGGTGATTAATGACTCCGATACGGTGCCATCAATAGTATGCTGTACGCACGAGCAGTCAGCCTGGATGTCCGTAGCCCCTGGAAAACCTCCAGGAGCCAATCAGAATGCTCTCTTTTGCCTAAGCCCTGGTCAGCTCAAAGCTGACCTTCTCCACTTCGCACTGTTCTCCTTCCCCACCCTGCTCTGACATAGCTGAGCCTTCTATTAATGGCAACTGCAGGGCATGAGGAAAAGAAGATAGAGGCTGGCTAAAGAAGTCATTCACGGCTGGGAAACCAAGATGGCCCTGGCAACAGGATAAAAGTCACCAATGCAGCCCAGACTTTGGCCAGTTTACATGAGCAAAGACAGTGAATGATATAAATAGAAAGAACTCACCCCCTCATTTTACTCTGCCTGAACCAATTAAAGTTTGTCTATTTAAAAATGACAGTTCTCACCTTTAAAACCAGCAATTTATGACTTCTACAATTGCTCATTAGCGGATAATAAAACATTTTATATAGATCTGCAATTATAGTCATTTTGCTGATACTATTTAATATTTTACAACCAAGAAAAAACTAAAGAAAATAAGCTATATGCACCTCAACAATGCAATTTCCATTATTCATATCTTGACCTAAAAAAACCCCACCATTTTAAAATTACATGAAAGGTTGATCCCTTGGCAGTAGGAAAATTATTAGAAGGAAAGAAACACTGGGCAACTACTAGTTGCATGCTGGCATATTTCATTTTTCTTCTATGTCCTTGTGACTCACCATCCCCTGAAATCAAAATCAATGAATTTGCAGTGTTCTCTAAAGCAGAGTAAACGCTAGTGTGAAGGCACGCCAAGAACAGCGGCCATGTTATGCCCCTTAACAATTCAATTCATGAGATGCATGAGTGAGTCTGGGTGAGCCTTTGTGGTCCACAACAGGAAAAAGCAGTATGGGGTAAATCCATATTAAAATAACAGAGTGAAACAAAACATATTAAAAGCTATCAGCAGGCTTTACTACAGCTGGGGGTGGACCATCACACCCAGGGTCCCTTTTAAAGGAAAGTGCCCTCGCAAAAACACAGGTCCAAACATGCTTGTAGAGCAAACATGAACCGGACGACCCGTCAGCATCCCCATACTTGACAAAAGGGTGTGGAAGACATATTGACCCCACATGCATGCCTACAACAATGGGAGTCTTAGTGCCTCCGGCTTATTACAGCGACTATCTCGAGTTTCAACGCCCACCTGCAGGCCACTGCAAAATATGTTTTTAAAAACCAGGCTCTTAAATGGATTATGTCGCAATTATGTACACCCCCACATTCTCTTATAGCGTTAATAAACGATGAAGCGGACGAAAACAAAGCTATCATATATTAGCGGCATGCAGGAATGACATAACTTGATTCTTCTGTTCGTATCTTGCATGGAAAGCAGCGTCTGATGCCTCTGTGCTTAAGATGTGAAAAAAGCCAGGGTAGCGGTGCTACACACCTCTCTAATGCGTTTTTAATTTGATGACGAGCTAAAATGAATCGTGAGAAACAATTTAGGGAATTGCGCCGCTTTCCCAAACGAGAAGGAACGCATGTTCACTTTGATTAAAACTCGGTAAAGTCAGTCGTCAGCTATTTCTCTCAGATGGCAGTACGGCTTGTGAAAAGTCTAACTGTTCTCCATTTTAAAGCTTCCTCCATTGCCTGTAATTATGTGAATGCAAGAAAATTACGAGATTATGAACTTGTACTTGTTAAGGTTTTTTTTCCCAGTATAAAGCAGTACTTATGAACCTTGTTTCAATGACTAACTCCTAAAGACTTTATTGAAGTACTGTACTTCAAGATGCCAAATCCAGGCCAAAGTGTATTCAATTTAGAAGTTTAATAGTGAGTTGTCTGATACAATTGATGAAATGATTATCCTTGGGTGATCTAGACAGTCATTTTGGAGATCTTGACACTGGGACAAGAATGCAACCTGAAGTCTTTGGTTGATTAAATGAAAAATCATAGGGGAAGATGATCCTCATTAGGGAGACCTTTATAATAATGTCTGATGAGCTTTGCTCAACTTTGATCACCCAGAAACAACCATCTTAAGAGAATAACCACAGAACTCCCACAGAGAAAATCATGGAGAGTCCTCTGGGATCTAAAAGGGGTTGGTTCTCAGGCAGGTGCTGTTTTGGGATGGATCAGATTCTTGTTACAGACCACCAGTAAAAAAAAAAAAAGAACACAATCTTGGAGCAGATAGACAATTGGGGCCAGTTGGTAAAGGATACCAGTGACAGCTGGGAACCCCCAGGCTCTTAACATGTACCAGGACACCATCCTGACCCAAAAACACTCAAGAGATACACCCAACTGCTAGAAGGGCAGCCCTCCTAATTCCTGGGATAATTCGTGGTTGCAAGGATTGATTTAATTTCCTTCTCTTGGAAATGTACAATGATAGATATACAATCATGACTGCCTAACCCTTTTCCAGTTCTTCAATCTGTAATGTGACATCTTTGAGTAAATCAATTTTTAGATAAGGTCTTTGATTTAAGGCTGCAAGTAATTATCCATTTAATCAATTAAATTGTCAGATTAAAAAAATAAAAAAGTCTGATTAAGATTATTTTCATATTTGCCGGGTGGCAGAGCTTCAAATTAACGGGAATCTGAACATGTTTGTTAAAACTAGGGGTGTGCACAAATAGTCGAACATTCGATCTGTAATTAATATTTGAAAAATAAAAATACCCTTTGAATTTTACTGCGTTGCTTTGCTGGCTGTAAAAGCAGTGAAACCATGATAAATCCATCTTAAGTTTGCAGTTATAACTAAATCCACTGAGCGGCGATGTCGAGTGGGTTAATACGTTAATTGTATTTGATCACATAATTGCCGCTGTATGCCTCACGATGTTTGGAATTATTAGGATTTTTTTTTTAAACAATCATCTTACAAAATGGAGTTACTCAATTAATGAAACAACCACAATAAGAAAAATCCATACACCAGGCAAATGAGGCCATCCTTAAAAATATTCTTGTTTGCCGTAACCCGACCGACCCTGTCAATTTAGGGCCGACTCAATTTTTTATTTTTTTTCCCTTTTAGTCCGACCGACTTGCCGGTTGTAAATTGGCTTTAAGACCGACCAATTTCTTTTTTTACTTTTCAAACAACTAATACAACAGTAATAAAATAATATGAATTATATTTTAGTAAGTATTATAAATGTATAAATTGCCTGGGCCATACAAACGAAGGCTACGTTCTTTCGTTTATAGAAAAACCCGTGACGTCATCTATGTTTACACTATGGTTAACGGATGTCACACTATGGCCAGCACGTGCGTTCGTTTCGGCCATGGTTTCGGCTCGGCTCATACTCTCATTCACTGTAACGTTTTAAAGCCCTGTCGGAGATTTCGCCGTGTGACAGGATTCAGGAGGACCATGGACACGTTACACACACCAGGCAAGTGCACTGCAGAGGGGAGGGCTTTGAGCCCCTGTCCTTTTTGAAAATGAATCAAAAGTGCCCCCTCAACATTTATCATTACTATATTGTGGCGAATAAAATAGATTTTGAATTATAATTAATATAACAACGTGTACAAAACAGTAACAAATGGTGGAAAAGCCGTTTATCTTGTCTCTGTCAGTCTGAAATGTCGTTGTCATAACGCGTTGCTATGGGTAGCGTGTGTTCTGCTCAACCCCAGCGCGTGGTGGGAGCGGCGGCACTGGTTGTAACTTGAAAAATAATGCTTTATGTATGGTTCTGTCGATGGATACACGTACACTACAACAGCGATAATAAAAGAAAACGTGGGCAAAACGGTCTATCTTTGTAAACTGTGTTCAATGCATGCGAGTGCTGCCGTATGACCAGTCATTTTCGGCATCATCACTCAGTATATTCGCCAGAAGACGCGAATGAGAACTCTCTGCAGTGAGAGAAGATCTGTCTCTTTGCGCAGCGCGCGCACGTCTCACAGTGCGCAAATATTGAGTTCTTTCAAGTCTTGCGTTTGAACGGATAAACTCACACAAAAAGTATGTCAACATGTCGATCTTGATGAGTATCCATCAGACAGTCTGTATATGCCTTAAGTGAACTTTATACAGTTGAGAAAGACGATGCATATCTCTGTATTAGGTCTTAAAGGGGCAGTAGCCTTTACTGCTGTCTGTCAAACAAAAGATAAGGACTCACTCACTGCTCTTGATTAAATAGCTGGTTATAGACTTAATTAATTGAATTCATAAAAACAACTTTTTGCTTTTTAATATTCAAATGCACTAGTCTGTATCACCAGATGCGTTGGTCTGGCAAGAAGTGGAAGCCACTTCAGAGATAGACACAGATAGTTGCGTGTTCACAATCGAGCGTAAAACGACCTCTTTTTACACAATCGAGCGTAAAAATAAGAAACATATCACGGGAAAATACTAAAACGGGAAGACAGCGGGAAAAGAGCTAAAATACGTGAGAAACCTGGAAAAAAAGGGAGGGTTGACAGCTTTGAGTCAATGACAGCTAGCTGGTGGTTGGACACTTTTCTTTAAGAATGCACCGGAAATTTATGCAATAAACATGTTTTTGAGAAATATTTCAATTTGTTTGTGGTCTATATAGCCTGCAATTAGCCTACACGCCCGAAGGCACGGCTTGAAGACCCAGTCAGTGATGTCACGATATGCCAATTTGTTTAAATTCATACCTACGTAATCACCATCACCAAAAATGTACTTTTTTTTTTGTATTAAAATGTGAAAAAAAAAATATAGACCTACCTACCGACCCTTTTTTAAATTTTTTTTACTGTTACTGCAAACCAAAATATTTTTAAGGATGGCCTGAGGAAAGACCATCACTGCATTCATGAGTGCAGGCAAGCGCAGCTGAGAGCGAGATATCGTATCTAATAGCAACATCATGATCTCGAGACATGCTTTCAAGTTTCATCAGGGTTTCAGAACAGAAAACAAAGCGGTGTTAGAAACTTCTTTATCTTTGGGTCTCCGCAACATCTCTCAGCGGGGTGCGTTCTCACCTAAGAATAATATCATCCACATGACAACCTTATTGTTTTTCTCAACATGAAAATCTGAAACAATATAAACATGACAACCATATACCGACTCGAGTGTATATATATACGTTGTGCACGATAACTGGCGTGTTCGGTTTTATTAGCTTAAAATGCTTTTGCTATTTAGGCCTATATTGTTTAATGTTTTGAACTAAAAGAAAACCTTAAGATATAACAAGCTTGTTGTGTACTACACTGCTTAATCGTAAGCTTGTTCACAAATTGTGACAATTTTTTTTCTCAAAATAACAAATTCAAATAAACAAATATTTAATACAATATTATTCGAATTTCGAATACAATACTTTGGGAAATGGCCAACCCAAGTTATATCTGAAGCAGCATATTGAATATCTGGCATTCTGTCTTTGGCCACCCAGACAAAAGGTTATTGTTGCTAAAATCTTATCATTGAGAAGGCTGTAAACAACAGACACACATACAGTAATAGTTTCTACAAGGTCAAATCAAAAGAGCACCAGACACCAGAAAAACCTTATCAGTACTAAAACATAAAATGGATAAAGCTGCTGAACCACAAGGTAGGAGAAGCAAATCACCTGCCCTAATGAATCAGAAAATGGTGATAATCTAAACGGACCAACAAAAAAAACAAAAAAATGGGGAAAGAGGGGACGGAAGAGGGGTTAAATTATAGCAATAAAATCCCGTTCAAGGACATAAGAAACTGTGAATGATACAGCCCTTATTTCAGGCAGAAGCAAACCCATTAGACATAGCCTGGATGCCAGCCGAACTTAGCTCCGCCCACAATTTTTTTAGGTCGGGCAGTTCGGTCTGGCCTTGCTCCATAGAGGAGGGTTCTCCGGGGTAAAAATGGCGTTTGGGGGGTAAAATGTGTGTTATTTTGGCAAGGTTGCCTGCTCAAATTTGCACTCATGGGTCTATAGATCACATAATAGTCGCTTCAACCCGCAGACATAGAAAACAACCCGCGGGTAAAAAAACCCGGACTTGGCAACACAGTGCAGTTGAGCTCTGTTGACGTTGCTTCGTTGCTCTGATTGGTTGTAGGTCTATCCAATTGAGGTCTTTTCTGGTTCAGTTGAAACACGCCCTATAATCACAGCCCAATGGAGCAGTTTCAGACTCATACTCTGACTAAAATTGAGTATGACCACGTCAGGCTACATTAGACATATCCTGCCATATGAATTTATCAGCATTCAAAATATCATTCAGGATTCAGAATATCATGTCTGAAACCGTAAGATGGCCAGATGGCCCTCCTTCACACACACCGGCCTTAACACCACTTGGCAGCAAAGGGAGGGAGTGAATCTGCAATATCTGTAAATGAGCTGCAAGGTCTGAAGGTGCCGGGCTGAAGCAGTGCGATGCTGGGACTGTCACATTCAGCACACGGATGAATGTAAGGCCGGGGAGGGCAGGAGGGATGGCGGGATGGCAGACGTGAGGAATAGGAGGATGAGGAGGAGGGGGGGGGGTGCTGGACTTTGCTAATGTGTGAAAATGAAGGACAACAACAACAACAACAACAACAACAACAACAACAACAACTCGCAAGGGGCCAACAATAGCATTCGGCACCTATAACAATCAGCATTTCTGTTCTTTGAGTCTACCTACCCCACAAGGGGCTGCTTACCCACAACAGAAACGTGCATGTTTTTCTAGCATATGCGTGTGTAAGATGCAACCAAAGGAGAGCTCTTCAAAGAAGATCAATGTTTGTTCAGAACAAACGACAGTACGGCGAAACGCAAAGGAACCATTTTTTTTTACTTGCTGTAACTTTGAAAAAACTGATCAAAGCCACCGTTTTTCCAAACAGTAAACCGACTTAATGTGGCAAAAGCCGTAGGTAGTGCCCTTACCCCAAAACGGGGGCAACAGATGGCCTGAGAGACACTGACTTAACACAAAGTGTCTTAGATCAATGTTCTGTGTCAATAAACACCTCACAGCAGGCATCAGCAACCCAACTGTGTATTTAACGTAGATGCTGAGATACACGAGGGTTTGGTTTAGACAATAACTCTCGAAGACATCTTCTGTTTGTTTTGAAACCATGAAGGCTGGAACTGTACCCTGCGGATACGGACACAAAACAGGGCAAAATCACAGATAACATTGTGCCGAGAGATCATCCTATATCCGTGATACTTGAGAAGACTACAGCAGTCAAAGATATCAGATTTTCTGAAATATAAGCCACATAAATCAAACACACTGAAATATTACAAAAAAAAAACACAGAGAAGCCAAATGTGAGCAAAAAAAGAATAATAAATCACATTGGATGACAACCACCAGTGATCCTATTCTTATTGTCGTATGCTTAAAGAGAGCTGTAGTTTCAAATGAGAAATTTACATAATATAACTAATCCACTGTAGCAAGTTATTTTCATTACATTGATGGCATTATATTGAAATCCCTCATACTTTTCTGTTCCACAAAGAGGCTGTCACTAACTTTTTTTTTTTTTTAAATCACATAATCGGTTAGTTATTTTGACAATTAATTGAATAGTCAGACTCACTTTTTTTCTCTTTTTTTTGTGGTAGTAAAAATCACACCCAAGTGAACAATAGCCTTTAAAATGACAATAATAATAATAATAATAATAATAATAATAATAATAATAATAACAATAATGCATTAATAACTGGTAAATTGCTGATCAAAAGCAAGTAATCATATGGTTTTATTGAACAGTACTGTTAAAATACATAAAGTAAGATACTTTATAGAAACAATTAACTTGTACATTAACAAAAGCCTGCAGGGGCGCCAACACAACATTTGGCTCGAATGTTTAATATTTGGCAATATGGCAACAGTTTTAAAATTATAATAGCTATTATTGTTATATTTTTTTAAGATTCTACAGCCACTGTAATTTAACAAACAAGAAACATCAAACTCAGAGCGAGGGTCTAAACTTATTTTGAAACAACAAAAACCACTAGACTAAACGTTCAAACATTATTCAAGTGAACATTCGAGAAAAGAAAAAAAACAGGCAAAAAAAGAACAAATTCACTAATTACAAGCATAGTTATATTAAATTAGTTATCTTTTGCTTCTCCTTGCACTGGAATGGTAGACTGGGTAAGCCCAGCCCGATCTGCCGGTTATTTGATTTCGCCCTGCAGCTTAGGCTGGAAACCTGTACATATTTATATCCTGCTTCAGTTACATATTTGCAGAAACCAAATCAAAAACCGGCTTATCCACCTATTGGCAGGTTAAACGCAATGACGGATAAAGAAGCGATAGATTGATGGTCTGATTGGTTGAAGGACTATCCAATTGTGTAGAGTCATTTGAACTACGCCCGTTGATCACACCTTCTGTGCAGTAAAAATACAGAGCAGACTGAAGTAAAAGATTGAGCTTGATCTGGTGATAGACAGGCAACTGGAATGGAATGGGAAAAAAATATCACTTGAATGTGTAAATTGGTAAGACAAAACAAATCTGCAAATTGCTGTGGAGCCTGGTCAGTACGGATCACGGATCAACTATACGATCCGTTACAACCCTACAAACAAAATACTAAAGTATTGAAATATTAAAATGATAGATGCTGGTTCTGCCATTTGTCAACAATGTATTGCTAAATTGTGCTGAATCATTTGTTAGCAGACTAACACAGGATGTGTCATTTGTGTGAATGACCTGTGACTCAGTTAGAATTCACTGAAAATAATAAATCAGTAAAGTATTAAGTGAACATGTAGTGTTATAGCTAATATATTATGCACTATTACATTAGCAAGCTACACACCATCTAAAGCCACTTTTTTGCAGTAATTCTTTTAGAATTATTCATGCTGCTTTAATAACCGAATATTAATTGAGAGCCTACATGGAAAGGCCTATTTGTACTTTGTAAAAATTAATTTGTCACACTGCAGAACCATTTAAAATTAACTAGTGGGGATTAAAACTGGTGAAAATGTTGATGACCTGAGATGTGATGGCCTGACAGGAGGAGAAGAAAAACAAAGCTGTGTAACTAAAAGGACAAATTAAAAAGACTTTGATAACTAGACTTAACATAAGTGGTATGTTGGTGGAAATATTCAACAATGACTGATGCTTGGAAAACTAAAAACCTTGAACTAGATACTTGACTAAATAAAAAAAATTCAAAGCGCATGAGAAAAATCTATATCTTTGTCATATGGAGCTACAAAACATCATTATTTCGGTCCCATCCTTGTTCTGTTCCAACCACCCACTTTCTGCATTTCATTCATAAAGGAGATAATACTCTCAAAGCAATACTGACTTTCACCTCACGTGCAAGCATTCCTGAAGCAGCCTTACCTTGTCAAGGTAACTACCTTCCCACACACACATTCACAGAAAATCTGAACAATGCAAATAACCTTTGCAGGCCCAATACACGTACAAAATGGAAGCTACTGGGATCAAAATCTGTTTTGGTGTACACAAGGTGAAGGAGCACTTACATCCACCAACATGAAATAACTCAAGAGCCTGGTGGTCTCAAATAATTCCGACAACGTCCGTCGCAGACACAAGGCAGTGTGAAGACACGCAGTTGTGTTGACTTGTAAGAAATAACACTCATGTGTTCCTCAGGTTCCACAGCGGTCCTGATATATTTACTAGGTCAGCACAAGAAGTTATGAACCAGCTGGAAGGTTACATTGTTTGTCAGCGCCAAACACACCTGGCCTGGCCTATTTCCCCCACCTCTCAGTCTTTTTAGAGTATACATTATCAGAGGCAAAGATCTTGACACCAAAGCTAGTGTGAAAAGCACGCACTAGCCAGTGTGACGTTTGCTGTCCAAGTTGTTTAATGATTTAAGGACTGCTGGGTTAGATGAGGCCCAACTAATGGTTGGCGATGGCACAGCCTAGCCTCTGCACAAGACCCAACCACAAAGTTTACTTCTTAGGGTAAGGTATAATAATTAGCAATAGTAGCAATGCTTGGCTTAGTAAACATCTCTAAAATTATTAGTTTTATTGGTGCATGCTGCATGATTTTTTCAAAAGAACAGACAGCTTAGCTTCTACAATTCACGGGAAGGTGGGTTTACAGTAAAATCCACTCGGCACTTGGTACGATTTCTTAAAGCGTTGCTCCTCAAATTGACAAGTCGTGCAGCACGAGGACACCCCCTCCTCCACACCAGTGCCATTCAAGGAAAATTAAATTGACGGATTTAAGATTCACAAGGAGTGGACAGAGCATGGCCTGGCACATGCCCTGAATTTTAAACTCTAATCAGACCCCCCTGCTTATAGTCGACACTGATTTCAATTGGCGGTGAAAGAGGGGTAGCACAAGACAGAGACTCGGGGAAGAGAACAAAAGCTTTTTTTCTTATAAATGCCTGTTTTTGCATTTACTACTGAGGATTTATTTATGTATTATAAATAGGGTGGTAAATGAGAGGATAGTCTACAAACGTGAGAAGAAAGAGCAAATGACCTACACTAAGGACATATGAATGTTAAAACGGCGATCGATAACAAGCGGAAGACCATAGAGGAATATTCCAGATTAGGCCCAGCTAAAAGAGCTTTAGGACTGCACGAGGGCGGTAAAGGGTGCTATTTTTGCACGTCATGAAGGCAACCCAGTGAAAATGGTGGGCTAAGTTTCCGCTCCATTACAGTCGTTCAGAGCGTTTTTGACTCCAGGGCCCCACACGGTCCAGAACAACACTTTGAAGGTCTTATGTCATTTGGGGAATACTTGCTAAGGATCTGTAAAAAAATATTCTTTTACTCACAATTTCTTACCCATTGAAATATGTCTTGTGGTACACAATTCAAGTGATTTACATGCACACACAAAATCTATGTAATCTTTGATCAAAATCTGCAAATGTAGTTCTCCTCTAGAATGGCCTTCATTCTCTGATGACTAGGGCTAAGTATTGACACAAATTTCACCATTCTATTCACAAGCTTTCAGTTCGATACAATATTGATTATTGTGGATATCAGATACAGTACATGGCAAATTTTGGAAAGCTGTACTGTATCTTTTAGCATCTGCCACTTCCCTTGAACTGAGGTGTTACTACGATCTGTCACACTACATTAAACAGCAGCAAAACGGTAGGATATATTTTTTTTTAAATATAGTAATAAAAGTGACAATTTGTTTCATATCAAAAGTAACAAAGCACAACGATTATTTATTTTATTTTATTTTTTGATGGGAGGGGCTCTACAAAGCACCTAAACTAATCTTTCAACTAATGCTGTAAACTATACTGGGTGCCAGTTTGTATTGCACTACTATAAAATTCAAGGTTCAAATTAATGAATTTAAACAATTTACACTGAATTGTTTTTTTTAATAATAATAATAAATTAACTTTACAATTACATGATCATATTTCTATTACAATTCGTTTTTTTTGTTTAAATATAAACAATTAAACGGTGGAATTCATAAAAACTTGACTGATTTGTTCAAACAAGCATTAAAAAATGATGTGTAGTGTGATGCATATATTTATCAAAATGTTAATCTCCATGTTTCAGTTTAGTCGACTAACAAGTTTGTGGTCACTGGATATGTTTTTTCTGAGGTAAATGTGAAACTGTTTACAAGCAGTATTATTGACGTCTTTCCGCGGTTGAAACGCTGATGGGCGATTACATGAGACATGATACAGACTTTGGAAAGTTGTAATGCATCTTTTAACATACTTTCAAAAGTTTCATTCATGTTTATTTCCTGCTGTAACTGGTATTTAAGCTCCAAACTGAGGTGCTACTACAATATGTCACACCCATAGACCGTAAAAAAAATATGGACGACTCGACATTGTCCGTTTCTGCTTGCCAGATTTGAAGCTTTCAGGCGGCCTGCACGGCGCTGACATCTTGGGATCGAGTCTGCGCAGTAGAGATTTCGGGACCGGAGTTGCGCTGGAAGTAGAGCAGGAAGTACAGTCGCGATATCAAAAGCCCGCCCACACTCTCACAGATGCAGAACAATTAATTATGTTGGTGTGAAATAAACAGTTATGGAAATGTAGAAATTAAAGCTAAAGCTCCAATCTGCTCCCAAAAATCCAGAAAAAAAGTCTGTTAGTGCCTCAGTGACAAATTCGCGCAGAGAAGACGTCGATCTCAGCTGTCAATCATGACGTCACACCCACCGTTTTTATAGCATCAAATAACTAACTAAAACTAAACTTATTTTAAAAAAGAACACTTGAAATGAAATGATCGTGATGATAACTGCCTTCAATGACAAACTCACTTTGGGGAAAAAATCTTTGAAGTGTAATTTTATTGTTCAGTTTGCCTCGCATCCATTAGAAAACATGGAGGGGCGGCTATACTGGGGCCGGTCACCAGGGGGCGATCGAGGCGCGAAAGCTTCAGTATCTGAGAGGGACATTAAACAGAAGCAAAACTGTATTTTCTTTTTTTTTTTTTTACATTTCGTAATAAAAATGGCTGTCATTTGAAATCTTATACTTTGTTTCATATGAAAAGTAACAAAAGCACAAATATTATTGTGATTTTTTTTTTATGGGAGGGGCTCTACAAAGTTTGTTCATTCATCAACTGAAAACTGGATAGACTAATCGAATTTTGGGATTTAAGAATCGGTATCGGCTAATAAAAATGAGAATCGATTTAAGTCAAGAAATCCCTTCCCCTTATACCACATTTTCCAAGAACACTGGAATCCTTGTTCTTCATCGGAATAAAATAGTTCTTCAGGAGGTGAATTTAAAGTAGTTTTGATTAACTAAATTTTAAGGGCCCCATTGGAAGACTGCTAAGGCCCCCTGGTTGAGAACCAAAGCAGATAGAACACACAACCAAGACAATTATACATTAAAGTAAGGCCTAGATTTATGTTTCAACTAAAATTAGCTTTCAAATGCATTAAGTTGCAGAAGACGGAAAAAAAAAACGCCCTGGCTAAAAAATAAATGGTTAATATATCATTGTTTAAACAGCACATTGTAAATCACTAACTTCAAGTAGATGTTTCAAGCCCTAAGGCGTTCACGTGACAACCGCTTTTGTGAATGTGCAGCTGGCCTGAGTACAACTGGCACTCTAGTCCAGAACCAACCTCGCTCTTTACGGTTTACAGCGCTAATCTGTTAACAAACTGTGAGTGTTTTCCTCCCGTCTAGGTGTAGCTCTGAAGGTAGTAGCAGTTCTAAGCTCACTCAAGACAACTCCACAATTACCCTCCTGAAGCATTCTCGCAAAGATCACGACAGACACAGTCGCACTTCGGTAAACAGCAGGCAATTTGTGTGGGAGTCAAAGATCAACTCAAAGCAGCGGCTCAGTAGGGGTAAACAGAGAGCCTCCCTTCATCCAAAAGGCTGCTGGCCACAAATTGGTGCTTGCAAACATTAAATAGGTCCAACGTTTCATTTTCCTCTCAAATCCTTAAACGCAACCCCCAACGCTTATCGATCAGCCAGACACAACATCAGACATGGTAATATGTAAACAACATCTTTAAAAATCAATATTATTGCATTTGTAAGCAGGTAATTTAAGTGTGTCTGTGTGAGGTGGCCTTTATCTGCCCAGTTTCTCCCATCCAGAGCTGACATGTCTCAGTCTCCAGGCCATCGCGTTAACATCCTATGCTACATTAAACTTGTGTTTCTACAGCATGCTGAGCTAGTGAATCACGCCGTCTTCCCTGTAGGACAGATCTTCCTGCCTGTTTTCCCTCAGCTGAGACCACAGGCCAGGACATCTCCATTGAGCCCATAGAAATCTACCTGAAAAACACTGTAGCGCTCACCACCACAAGAACTCGGCATGTCGACCGCCGATGAAAGGCTGCTATTTAATCGCTGCTTTGTGTTCGAGGTACACGGAGGAGAAGGTCGCACGACGTACTCAAAGCTGTTTTCCTCCAAAATGTCAAAGTGCAGCTTTAGTCTAAAGGCCTCTGACACCACAGAAAGTCCTGACCCGAGTTGTGCTACAGCATTACAGCTACATGAAAACACGTTTTTTTTTCTTTCCCCAACACTGTACTATTTTTGCTCTCTCCAACCTCTCTCTTAAAAACCAAGTGTAAAAAGCTGTTGTTGCTAATATTGTTTTGCCAATTGCGAATTTTACAGCTGATCCCTGCCATTGCAATTCTGCAGGATACCATTATATGTAGAGCTAGTGGATCAAAAAAACATCTGAGCAATGGACGAAAGAAAGACGCAGTCAGTCATCTAAAATGTTGCCTATGTATATCCAGCAAAAAGAACTACATCCACCCAAATTGTTATTTATTTATTTACAAACCCTCTGTTGGTGTTAAACTACTAAAAGACATGCAGTGAAAAACTAGTGTTGAAAAGGCATGGATGATTATTTTTGCAACTGACCTTATTGCATATGCATTTGTAGGAGTTTCCCTTTCAGACACAAAATTTATGGGATGAGAGCATTAAATGAATAATGCAAAGTGATGTACTAAGGTTTGCCAATTTACTGATATGGGTGCCATTTACCTGCCAGAAAAAACATCTTAAAGTAGTCGCTAATTTGCGCTACTCTTGGTAGATTGCATTGGTCATTATGGAAATGACCCGCCTGGGATATTTAATTTGCACGGCATCAGTAAATCAATTGCAAAACTCTTCCCATCTGCACTTTTTGTGAATTATGTTCTCACGCTAATTTGCATGCTTGTTTTTTTGTTTTTTTACTTTTTGTTAAGTATACCTTTGCATACCCCTTTTTTCATATTGCCCAACATCTATGCTAAAATTCAGGGCTCGACATAAACGCTTGTCTACTTGCCTGGAATGGGCAAGATGAGGAGAATTTAACTTGCCCGATCGGACAAGTAGCCTAATTAAAACTTCAATAACTGGGGAGTCACCAAATCGCAAGAATGATTCTGCATTAATTTAGTGAGTGATGATTGGGGATGGGTATCGTTAAGGTTTTAATGGTATTACTACTCTAATCGATACTGCTTATCGGTCCGGTACTTTAACGGTATTCTTATCTGTACTTTTTCTAGTAATCAAATGTAAAACAACTGCATAGTTTATTATAAATAGCCTAAATTAATGCTTATTAAAGCTGAAGTTATTCATGCAAGAGCTGTGAGTGATTTTCTCTTTGCATTTGGTTGTTTAATTCGCAGTAATTCGTCAGCATGTTTATTTGCACCGCTGCCTCTTTAAGACAGATGTGCAGATCTATAGGCAACTGATAATCGGCAGATGCACTACATTTTCTCCCAAATATATCAATAATAACTAAGTCCATTTTAGACACAAACTGTGTTGTGTTTAAGAGACTCTCCAAGCCGGTCATTTTGACAGATGTTTGTGTACATTTGATCTTTTAGACGCGAGTGTGAAACGAATGTCATTTCTCGTTGAGGGCTGTTTTGGAGCGCACGCACCGACTTGGGAACAATCTCTTGTGCACATTTTTGTGCTTTTAATCGCTCTTTTTATTATTAAACGCGTCCAACAACCAACAGTAGCTAGACTGTATTTTACAACAATCACTGATCGTGCGGATTCTGTCATTACATCTGAGATTCACGAAGAAATGACAGCGTTGCTGCAATAAGAATTAAGTGGCGCTAGACATAAATATTATTATTATAATCTTTGGAACCCAATTTCTAAAATAAAATCAGACTATCACCGATCTAAAGTGTAACCAGGCTATGTTTGAATGTTTAGTTCTGTCCTCGGCTGTCGTTTGCGCCTCCCTCCCTGTTTTGGCTGCTGAGGAGTTAAAGGCGGATGAGATCCTCTGCATGTACCTTCATCCAGGACGGGTGAAGCTGAGCTGTGTTTCTGAGTCCATGCTAAGTGTAATGCACCAGGTGCTTTCAATTTTCACAAATTCTCCCAAACATGCCCTTTTGGATTTCAGCGTTCATTGTTTTTTTTTCAAGTTTTGGTCATATAATAATATGACCAAAACTTGATAAAGAAACAATGGGTGTGCTTACATGCACACCAGTAAGCTGATAACTCAAACAAATCAGCTTATTGAAATGATCTGTTTTCCCCGTTTACATCATAGACTGTAAAAAAATATGGACGTAGTGTCCGTGACGTCACCCATAAGATTCCGATAAGCCGTTCTGAAGCGTAAAGTAGAGGCATGCTAGGCGTTGCCATCTTGTGAGCGAGTCATCGCGTGTCACTCCCGGATAACAGAAAATGGGCAAAAAGGCGGGATGTGCGCGGAGCTGAGGTGACGCAATGACTACAGACGGCAGATAAATGGCTATCCACTTGTAACCACGGCCTTAATTATGCAGAACTTTAAGGCTTTATGTAACGTAAATGAATGAGTTATAAAAAAAATTCCCCCCCTCACAGTTGTCATGAAGATCAAAATTAGCCTTATAGGCCAACACCACAATTTGTACCAGGCTGTAAACATGTTTTTTTCTGCTGTAAAGTTGAGAATTTTAACATGGGGCTCAATGAGATTCTGCTCCCTTCTGGAGCCTGTCCCTAGTGGCCAGTTAAGGAATTACAGTTTACATTACTTCCGTATTGGCTTCAAGAGAGATCGCGGGAGGTTGCCGCTTGGTTTACATGCAAACCAGTAAACTGACAATGCAAGTAAACCGCGTTTACATGACTTTATTAATAAACCAGGTTAATTCCTTGTAATGACGTCAAAAATAATAATGTCCAGAGTTTTTTAAAATGTTACGTCAGTTGTGATTTAAAATAAAGCGTGTCAGCGGGAGATTTGACTCATATTATCCCTCATGCAGTTCCAGATGCAGCATTTTGACTGAACCTCTTCTATTTCTGCTGCATGAGATGAGAACACATCTTTACAATTGTCTGGGTCTTTAAAGAGTCTGCGTTTATGATATACGTCCTTATTTAATGTAAAATGCTAGCTCGCTCTGTCTGGAATCTTTTAAATCTGCTCAAAGTTTGTGTTGTCACCATCACACATGCGCACTTCAATAAGCCTACAGAAAGCAGGTTAATGCGTTTAGATGCCGGGGTACAATCAGGGTAAGAGTCCCGACCGGTTTATGCTTACACCATTTATGAACTTACCGATAAAAGAAAAAGGGTTACCACGTTTACATGACCATGTTCATTGTCTGCTTATTAGGCATAATCGGCTATCGACTAAATAAGAACGTGCATGTAAATGCACCCAATGAAATCCAAAAGAGCATGTTTAACAGAAAATATATTAAATATATTTAATATAAATATATTAATATAAAATATATGGCTATACTGGTAAATAGTGTTGTCAAAAATACCGACATCGGTACCTAGTCGGCATTGAAATAAAAAAAAGTGTGACGCTTTGAGTGCTGTTGAACAGAATCGTAAATGCCTCTGATTGGCCATTGCGCTCGTGCGCACATTAAAAAACATGTTGTAAATATACATCAATGATGAAAAAGGGTGCAATTGAATGCAGGCGTCTGTCAGTAGTATGCTGATCGACGCCTGCTTGTGCTTTCAATACACTTAAACATTTCCATGTGCTATTAAACACTCCTGTGCGTTGATCATTGTAGCCAATCACAGACATATCATAATTAACTGTTTGATAGTGGATAATAATGTAATGTATAACAACCCTCAGCAATGTGAGGAAATAACTCGCATATGTAAGTAAATCTTCACTCTTGGCGACTAAATAGTGTCATTGGCTAAAAAATGCTTACATTTTACACGCCAATGTGTGTGTGTGTTAGAAGCTGAGAATAAATTTAGCATAGATATATGTTCACTCGCTGTGGTTATTTTTGCATTTTTTTTTTAAATTTACATAATGAAAGTCAATGGGGTGCAATCTTTGCGTTTAGCAGAAGAAAAATGAATGTTTGGATTAACATGATGATGCTGAGTAAATTGACAAAATTTTAATTTTTAGATGAGGTCAAGATATTTAAAGGGTGAGTTCACCCAAAAATGAAAATTGTATCATTAATTACTCACCCTCATGTCGTTCGACACCCATAAGACCTCCGAAACATGAATCGATATACATTCGAAACTTTTTTTTTTTTTTAAGGCCCATCACTATACAAGTCGTTATGTAATTTTTTTTTACGCATAAAAACAATTATCGTCACTTCATAAAATTATTGTAGAATCACTCTAGTGAGATGGACTTTATAACGTCGTCTTTAGTGCCTTTTATGGGTCTTGAGAGAGGAAATGACATTGGTGTCAATGGAGGCCTTTCTGAGCCATCGGATTTCAACAAAAAATGAGGTCTTACAGGTGTCAAACGACATTAGGCTAAGAAATTAATAAGAGAATTTTCATTTTGGGGTGAACCAAGTCTTTAAAGCTACACTGTGTGATATATTTTCCCCCATCTAGCGGTGAAAAGGTTTATGACCATCCAGCGAATATTAGTTTCTGTTCCTCTCAATTCTGATTTCGGTTTAAATCCTACAGTGGCCGATTTATTCCAAGATTAACATGGCTTCCAGTTCGACCTCGTCCATGAGTGCCATCGAGTGTTAAAACACTCAAAAGGCGAAGCTTGAATTTACGGGTATGTCCCTCTTTGGCTAATGTACTTTAAAAATGGAGGGGCAACATGGCGACCGGCATTGTAACTCCTCACCCGTATGTATTTTCAATGGCATATTATAAACTTACGAGAATACTTTAATACTTGAAAGAAGTAAATATACATTAATGAGCACATATATTTTTGTGTGTGTTTTTTAAGTGTTTTTTAGCCAAGAATAAACTAAAAAAAGTTACACAGTGTAGCTTTAACACAAAATATAGTTGATCAGACAAATGATTGAAATGGGAAAAACCATGAGGGTTTACTGACATCAGTTGAAAGATAGTATCATGCACCGCTAAATCGTTGACAATATGACCAAGAACCAGTATTAAGAATGTAAACAGAGTCGAGTTTGATTTCCTGTCGGCTTTAAACCTCAGTGAAAGGACGGGTCAATTCTGACGTTTACGGCACACTATAGGAGATTGCAAACTAAGCTTGGGCCACATGGGCAAAGCAATGTGGCAGAACATTAACTCATTAAGCAAACGCACATCTCCTCGGCGGGACTGCGTGTTATTGCATATTATAGAAGTGCATAGTATTAGACGGAAAATCTATTTGCTCAGTGCCAGGCGGTAACGCGGATATTTCTCTGCTTTCTTCTTCTCAGCTCCGCACCTCTGCTGATGATGCAAGTCTTATCACAGTACCGATAGTACGCAGCCTTGCATTAGAGTCGTTTCCCGCTGCCTTTAAAGCCCCCTCCCTCAGAACAGAGCCCCAGGGTTATTTACAAGCAGTGCTACAGAAATCTAGGTTAGGCTGCAATTGAAGTGTGAACTATAGCACACTGCAGCAGACAGTGCCTCCAAAGACTGAAGCAGCTTACTGGAAAATAAACAAGAGATCTGCATGTGTATGCGTGTGCGGAGAAAAAAAAAGACATGTTTGTGGTAGGAGAAGCGAGCCACCAGCTCGGGCTGCGGCGTCATCTCAAATCCAATCACCCTACAAGATTACGTGTCTGATTACGAAAGCAAGGGAGTTATGAGAGGTCCGGAGCATGACTCTACACAAGGAATTTTCTCATGGGTGCACCTTTTCTGCTCGGCGTGGCCTCACGGTCAGCACCGGCATGGCGTAATCCAAGTTTAAGGCTTTATTTGTGCGGAGAGATTTGTGCAAAGCCCAAATAGGTACTTCACGGACTCAACCCTGCAATCGCCTAGTATAAACTTTCAGGCACCTGCCATTGGGGAGGAAGAGCCTCATACTTCGTCTATTTTTAAAACCCGACAACAACGAAGTCACGTGTGCAGGAAATAAATCAATATCGTCATCCTCTACTAGCGTTTTCCTCCAGAAGGATTGCACCATAAAAGGACGTTTTTACAAGGTACACCAGGAATAAATATCTCCGTGGACTGCTTAGCTCAAACAAATTAAGGCATAAATGAACATGCAATTACAGAGCCAAGAGAGTTCTTCTCAGGGGCAAGTGAATCAATAACACTTGACAAGTGCAACAGTACAACAGGCCAGAACATCTTCTGCAAGACGATCAGCCCAAAGGGTATTGCAATACCTGCAATCGCAATTAAATTAAGGGCACCTGAGGAAAAAAAAATGGACTAAATTAGCCTCCCACCACAGACTTTCAATAGGGTAGTAAGAATATGAAACTGAAACTTACAGAAGACGTTTGCAACGTGAAACACAACACGTAGATCTTGTGCCGTTGCACAAGAAAACTGAAAAAAAGCAGGAAGGGAACCTTATACCTGTCCTCTAATTTTATCCCCCTTTACTCACTGGATTTTCCCTTGGGAAGGAATGAGGGGGTTGCAGAAAATAGACTCAACTACATGCCAAAGCAGAGATATGGCCTTATTCCAGAACAACTCACTTTAAACCTCCTTCAAGTGAGATATTCAGTGACTAAACGACTCAACACGGAGAAAGTAACGTGGGAGTTTTTTGGTTTTAAATATGGTTTTGACAGACTGAACAACTAAAAATTGGATACATGTACAGTACATACATTTTTTTTAAAATGTGATACTACACCTTCAGTGGTAAAGTAACTCTTTATGCATCATCCATTTGTTCTCAAATGCATGACATTTTGAACTATATGCTATGAGGCAACAATACACAAAGCAACTTGAGAAGAAACAAACCACAACAATTTAGCAAAATATAATGGGTTACACTTCATTTTAAGGTGAAGTAGTTACATAGCAATACGTTCTGAGTAATATTAACTAACTACGTCGGGAGTTTTCAATCTTTTAGATGCCATGGACCACCAAATATGACCATCCCTGTGTGAGGGGACCCCCATCCTAAAATTTATAAGACATCAGTCTTTTATGAACACGCAATTCGTACACAGAAAAATTAGCTAAAATTATTTTCAGTTACATTATTATATTCTACACCCTGTAGAAGTAATATATTTAATTTATATTAAATCACAACTTTAATCTAATGTAATACAATCAATAGATTAAGAAATTGCTTTTATATTTACTGGTTTATTTAGATTCAAATTCAAATTGATTGCTTTACTCATTTATTTTTATCAAATTATTCTTAATGTTATTTATTTTATTTTGTATAGTTTTTCTCCAGACTTTTCAATGGACCTTGTGGGCCCCTGGAGGTGTCTCCAGACCCCAGTTTGAAAACTTACTATAGAGTTACAATTAGTGTTAGGGATTAGGCCTAGTCAATTGTAGTTATTATATTAACAACAGTAAATTATGTACAGCTAAATCACCTTAAAATATAGTGTGACATATGAAGGTAACAGTTAGCGTTGAGTTTAAACTTTTTTTCAAGACCCTGGATAATAAAACCAGTCATAGGGTCCATTTGAAATTGATTGAAATTGAATAAATAAGCTTTCCATGCAATGTAATATTTGGCCAAGATATATAACCATATTTGAAAATCTGGCATCTGAGGGTTAAAAAAAAATCTAAATATTGAGAAAATCATCTTTAAAGTTGTCCAAATGAAGTCCTTAGCCATGCATATTACTACTAATAATACAAATATCTTCATGGAACATGATCTTTACTTAATATCCTAATGATGTTTGGCATAAAAGAAAAATGTATAATTTTGACTAAAATAAACCCTAAACAATGTATTGCAAATACCCCAGTGCGACTTATGACTAGTTTTGTGGTCCAGGGTCACATATTCACTATTAACTATTGCCTCAAACTCCTATTTTACTGCTTATTATTAGTCAGTAAGGACATTTTTGTAGCGTTTAAGTTTAGGTATTGGGTAGGATTAAGGGATGTAGAATATGATCATGCAGAATAAGGCATTAATACGTGCGTCATAAGTACTAATAAACAGCCAATACCCTAATAATATGCACGCTAACAAGCAAGTAGAGCAAATAGCAAATAGAGGGTATTGAACCCTAAAATAAAGTGTTACCGACATGACTTGCTTTGATTGTCATAGATATCCGTTTGTATCCAAAACAATTAAATGTGTGCAGTTCAAGAGTTTTGATATTACAGATTCATGATTCTTTGGATTGAAATCATTGTAAACACAGACACAACATTATAAAATTATGTTTGAGGCTTTTTCTTCAAAACAAGGCAGTGGTGGATTTGTACACTGGTTTGGGGAGTCAAGTGTTCTGCATGTTCGCCGAGGAGCATAAGATGAAGAAGTCAAATATCGAAGGATAGCTGAGAAACCAAATGTCTGGAGGTCTTGGTGTCCCTTGACAAGAAGGGAAAAAACCCCTCACACAGCTGAAAGGTTTAAAAACGTCTCCATGGAGAGGCAGACGTGATGAACATGCTAAAAAGCCAAACAAGCCAATAAGTGAGGGGGAAAAATCCTCCTGGTTCATTAGTGCTACACACTGAGGTTACTTTGTTATGTCTATATGAGGTTAAAGAGACAAAAACAAATTCACAAAACCATGGAGGGAGTCAAAATATGATTTAAACTCAAATGTAAACCCCTTTCATCAACAATGTCAGACACAACAATACTATTTATTTACATCGTACAACAAGAGGTCAAAGGCAAAGCTGATGTGTGAACAATAAAAATGAGACGCGTTTTAAAACACAATCTTCAAAAGTCTGAAAAAGCGCAGGGAATTCTTACACACACACACACACACACACACCGAATTCAACGCGGAAATTAAATTTGGCTACACCATATTTTACATTACAATAACAGGCTTAAACATTGTTTTGCTTATACTGACATTATTGATCATATGTTGGAAATCAATAACAAACCCAATAATGTCGTTTAAAATGGCAATAAGCGGAATAAATAACCAGAAGGTGATAATAGCGAGTGATAAGAACGATGTTACACCGGAAACGAATCACCTATATCGCCTTTTCAGCACAAATACATTCAAAAGTCAGGTTGTTGATATCGAATGGTAACCAACTTGATAGATTAATTAATCAATCGACCGAGACCTTCATCTAAACCTCCAAAAATAAACATTAACGATGGATATCACAACTATAGCAAAAACTGAGCCCGATATATGGTTTAATAGAGGCGGCAAAAACAGGAACAAAAGCGACGTTGATTCGAATCTTATTTGAATATTCGAATCTGATAAAAACCCATTGGGCTTCAACGCGTATTTTGTAACGTTAACGTAAAAGCGTTAAAGCCCATCTCACGACGTGACGCGTTCGACGCGACGCGAAAAACTGAAAGACCGATGAAGCTCGTTCGATTATATATAAAGCGTTCTGCCTTATCGCGTCGCGTCGGCGCTCGTTTGCTGTGTACATGGGGGTCTTACACCTGTTTGCATTTGGTTTGCATTAGGAGCGCCAGTCTCTATGCAGCACAAGCACAGCCAAGCCTAAAAATATGACCTATAATTCAGTCCAACAGCCTCAAAGGCACTTTAACACGATGTCTTACCTCGGTGGGAATAGGTCGGCGTCACATCGCAGCTATTATAATATCTCGATGTTAAGCTTATAGACGCATCCGTGCGCTAGGAGGAGAAGAAATCTCGCCCTCCTACCCCTCTTCTCTCTCCATCTACACGAATCAATCTGCACACACACACTTTCACTGTCCAGGCTCAGTCAAGACCCGACCAGCCGAGCACAGATTCGGAGACGCGACCAGCCGAGCTCAGATTCATGGGCACGTTCATTTGCACACACTTGTTTCTTTTTTCTTTTCTACCGTCCACAATCCTCCCATTTTTGCTGCTGGTTTAAATACATTAGCGTTTTATTTATTTATTTAACACAACATGTGTCTTTTATATGTAGTTAACTGCTTTCAATTTCTTTAAGATTTTTAGTTTTTAGTTTTTTTGGATTCTTATTTTCTACAGCTGGAATAATAAAACACAAATTAAATATTTATATAATGATTGTTTAAAATGCTTAACACTTAATAATTATGTACAATACTTGATACATATTGATTTATTTATATTTATGGTGCTTTTCAACTTCTCCAAAACAAATTCTTAGGCTTTTAATATATATATATATATATATATATATATATATATATATATATATATATATATATATATATATATATATATATATATTTTCTCTCTCTCTCTCTCTCTCTCTCTCTCTCTCTCTCTCTCTCTCTCTCTCTCTCTCTCTCTCTCTCTCTCTCTCTCTATATATATATATATATATATATATATATATATATATATATATATATATATATATATATATATATGGGAAGATATTTTGAAGAATGTCAGTAACCAAGCAGTTAACTGGAGCCATTGACTTCCATAATAGGAAAAAATAGAATAAAAATACTATGGAAGTCAATGGCTCCAGTTAACTGTTTGGTTACTGACATTCTTCAAAATATCTTCCCTTGTGTTCAGCTGAAGAAAGAAATTCATACAGGTTTGAAACAACTTGAGGGTGAGTAAAGGACATCATTTTTCATTTTAAAGTGAACTATCCCTTTAAGTTTAACTTTAAACTGCCTGAATAAAAGTAAAATAAAACTGTCTCTAGATGTCTTTCTTATTATCAAATGATTTATTATCTGCTTTTAAATTTCCTTAAGAACCGTTTTTTTTTTTTTTTCTAAGGCTGGAATAATAAAACACAAATTAAATATTGCTATAATCACTGCTTAAAATGCTGAACACTTAATAATTATTTATGTAAGCCTATAACACTTGATACATATTTATTTATTTAGCCTATTTTTTTTTTTTTTTTCATGCTGCTTTTCAACTTCTCCAAAACAAAAAACCCCCAAAAACATAGGCTTTAAACCCTTTAAACCTTTTTTATTTTTATGAGGATTATTTTTTATAATATTTTTTCTTAGTTTTAAGTTTAACTTTAACCTGCCTGAAAAAAAGAAAGACGTTTAATGAAAGTTTTTCTTATTATTAAATGTTTTGTTATCTGCTTTTAAACTTCTTTAAGAACAGTTTTTTTCCCTATTTCTGGAATAATAAAACAAATGAAATAGTTTTATCATTATTAATTAAAATGCTTCACACTTAACGTATGAAAGGCTACTTAATAACAAATATTATTATAATATTATATAATATAACTTTCCCAGAAAAAAACGTATGCAACTTTATGTTGCCTGAATAAAAAAAATAAAAACTCTATGTCTTGAAAATATTGATGCTCCAAACTTTTACTTTTCAGCTTTAAGACTCGACCAGCAGATTTGTCCACTCGATCCTAGAAACGTCTAAAATGGAAATGAATAGCAACAAAACGAGCCATAATTACCGTTTCAAATTCAGCTCGATTCCAAAAGTGGTAAAATCCGTGTCAACGCTTCTTCAATGGCGAAAACACAGGCTGCTGTTTAAACCAAAGGTCCGGTTATTGCCAGAGGTCAGTGAGATGTTTTCATTTGCTTGTTAAATCGCTCCTATCCCGCTCGTCCCTTGGCCTATAAGATTCGTTACGAGAAAGAATTGGAAAATGAGGATGAATTATTCCTGGCAAATCCACAGGACGACTGCGCGGCGCTTGATTACAAGTCCTGTTTCGAGTCTTTATGACGAAGAAAATCAAATTAAAAAAGAAAGATAAAAATGAAAGTACATAACGATAGTCAGGAGCGGTCACATGTCGAGGTTTCCGGCTGGCTCGCGCCTCGATGAAGAGGGTTTTTGAAGAAATGGTGTCTGCCCGGCTTGTTTTATCGGCGTGTGAGCTGCTCTGCACTTGCTGTGTAACTCAGTGTCTGTCTGGGCTTTGAAGAATCTCTGCCCCTTCAGATGCAGCAGCAGGAGCAGGAGGAGGAGGAGGCATGTAGGCTACCTCCTTCACACTCCACCCCTTACCCGACTCCACCTCACTTCTACTCATAGACGCTTCTAACTGTCCACAGACTTCATATGACAAAGCACACAACAGACAGACAGACAGACAGACAGACAGACAGAGAGATAGATAGATAGATAGATAGATAGATAGATAGATAGATAGATAGATAGATAGATAGATAGATAGATAGATAGATAGATAGATAGATAGATAGATAGATAGATAGATGGATGGATGGATGGATGGATGGATGGATGGATGGATGGATGGATGGATGGATAGATAGATAGATAGATAGATAGATAGATAGATAGATAGATAGATAGATAGATAGATAGATAGATAGACATGACAAAAACAATTATGTTTAGTTATACATAGCCTACATTAATAATTTATGTTTATAAAAAAAAATACCATTACTATATGTTAGGCTATAAAGAAGTTATATTGATATTAAGAATCAGCATTTTTATCATGCTTATTATTATTGCAATATTTGTGTAACAGCAAATGTACAATATAACCTTTTAATATGTATTCATCATGATAATAATGATGACGATGATGATGATGATTGCATCATAATTTTTTTGGATATTTAAAAACAGCAAATACTTTATTATAACTTTATTTATTATTATAAATTGCTTATTATTACTAGTATTAATTCAATATTTATGTAACAGCAAATATATACTAATGTATAACATTTTAGTATTTATTAAAGCAGCACTAGGTAACTTTTCAACCTTCAAAATATATTTTTTAAGACTCTTGTGATGATAAATCGACTTACAATAGGTTGAATGACACGTCTGCCATAGCCTGATGGGGTCTGTATCGTTTTTAATCGTACTTTTAAACTTCGGGTTTCGGGTAGTAACCCGAGAACAAAAAGAACTACAAAATTCGACTGCTTTACGGCATATACGTCACTTCCACCAACACCCACACTTCCTTAAATTCGGACGTGCGAGCCCAACTTTGTTCGTCGGATAATATAGTCATGTCCGAAGCAGCAGAGACAAATAAGAAAGAATAGGTTTTGTTGGAGGAAAGCAATAAGAGGAAACAAAAAAGTGATGGGATTAAAGGCAGGACGAGGATCAGCATGTGACCAGCGTTTGCTCGTCGGCGTGAGCTGGAGGAGGCGTGCCCGACCGATGCTGTCATGCTTGTTACGGTGAGCTACCACTCAAACATTGAACTGAAGTATCATATAGATTCTGGAAAACGCTAACCAATAGACTACTATAATGACGCTGGCTTGTAAACGTAAGCATCGTGATTATTTGGCGTTTGAAAAAAATAAAACCCATGAAATTATATATGACATGCTGAAACATGCCACTGACTGTAACGTTACCTGGGATGAAGACATTTCACACGCGCCGCCAGAAGAACTCTGAACTCCTCTTGCAGTGTTCAGGCGACCTGTTAGCGCTGCACTGACCCGCGGCGCCACTTTTATGAAGTTATTTGGCCCGCACCGCACCACTGTATATATTTTTACAACCCGCCGCGCACCCGCGACCATTAAATAGACATACGGGGTCCGCGGGTTATGAGACGACCGACGCATCACTAGTTCAGGGCTATCAGGGTTGTCATGTCAACAAATGCATGCGCGATGGCATCCCCTGTTGTAGGATTACAGATCTTACGACAGTAGTTGAGGACATTATTTTTTCCAAACTGTAGGGGGACCCCGAGAGCAAAAGTAGCCAAGTGGGGCTTTAAACATGATGATGGCAATTTTTTGATATTATATAACAAATCTGCATGTATACAACTTTGATTAATAACATTAGCACGTTACATGGAAATGTTACTGATATTATTGATATATATATATATATATATATATATATATATATATATATATATATATATATATATATATGAAACAATATTGTAATAGTATTGATTTAATTTTAGCAAATATAAAAATTATTTTTAAGCTTAGAAGGAGGAACACCTGTTCAATTTCTCATTAATGCAATAATTATCTAGCCAATTATCAGCCAATCACATGGCAGTTGCTTCAATGCATTTAGGGGTGTGGTCCTCGTCAAGATAATCTCCTGGACTCCAAACTGAATGTCAGAATGGGAAAGAAAGGTTATTTAAGTGATTTTGAGCATGGCATGGTTGTTGGCGCAAGACAGGCGTATTGAGTATTTCACAAACTGCTCAGTTCCTGGGATTTTCACACACAACCATTTCTAGAGTTTACAAAGAATGGTGTGAAAAGGGAAAAAAACATCCAGTATGCGGCAGTCCTGTGGGCGAAAATGCCTTGTTGATGCTAGAGGTCAGAGGAAAATGGGCCGACTAATTCAAGCCGATAGAAGAGCAACTTTGACCGAAATAACCACTCGTTACAACCGAGGTATACAGCAAAGCATTTGTGAAGCCACAACACGCACAACCTTGAGGCGGATGGGCTACAACAGCAGAAGACCCCACCGGGTACCACTCATCTTCACTACAAATAGGAAAAAGAGGCTACAGTTTGCACAAGCTCACCAAATTTGGACAGTTGAAGACTGGAAAAATGTAGCCTGGTCTGATGAGTCTCGATTTCTGTTGAGACATTCAGATGGTAGAGTCAGAATTTGGCATAAACAGAATGAGAACATGGATCCATCATGCCTTGTTACCACTGTGCAGGCTGGTGGTGGTGGTGTAATGGTGTGGGGGATGTTTTCTTCGCACACTTTAAGCCCCTTAGTGCCAATTGGGCATCGTTTAAATGCCACAGCCTGAGCATTATTTCTGACCATGTCCATTTCTTTATGACCACCATGTACCCATCATCTGATGGCTACTTCCAGCAGGATAATGCACCATGTCACAAAGCTTGAATCATTTAAAATTGGTTTCTTGAACATGACAATGAGTTGACTGAACTAAAATAGTCCCAGTCACCAGATCTCAACCCAATAGAGCATCTTTGGGATGTGGTGGAACGGGACCTTCGTGCCCTGGATGTGCATCCCAACAAATCTCCATCAACTGCAAGATGCTATCCTATCAATATGGGCCAACATTTCTAAAGAATGCTTTCAGCATGTATATACAAATGTTATTTTTTCTAGGGCCGGGACTCGATTAAAAAAAATTAATCTAATTAATTAGAGGCTTTTTAATTAATTAATTGGAATTAATCACATTTTAATTTGACCTGAGAACAGTGAATAGTCATTTTTCACATGGTTTTTTAGTATACCATTGACTGAATACACTGAAGCTTATGAAATGACTGAATACATAAGCTTAATCAACAAAATATTGTTTATTTATTTCAGTCCAGCAGACCAGTGCAATGTTTGCCACTAAGTGTAGCAAAACGCTTCCATCCTTTCATTTTTTTAAAACAAAATTTCCCATCCACGGGACCAAGCAAAGCGGTCTCGTCAGCTTCTTCGTTCATGTTCACTATAGTTTGATGTTGTCGTGACTAATTTTTTCATATATTTATATACATTAATAAACCTTTTAACACATTATATAAATAAAATGATTATGAACAGATGTAAATAGATATTGATATTGTGTTTCTATATTGTTTTCACACTTTCTTACCCCATGCATGTTAAGGCTGAACCTACTTTCCCCTTGACTTTGTCTTAGCAGGATGGAGTAAGATAAGGTTTCTCATGCCTCATGAGGTCTACGGGCCCCTGTACGTCTCAAACAGGTCACATAATCCCCTTAGACACAGAGATGTACAGTCGTGCACAGCTGTTTGTCTCTACACCAGGTAAGATACCATCAGCAGCACACTTCGGCGCTAGAGACATTTTTAGTGTATCAGCCAGCATTTGAATTGGATGGTGAATACCCAGATTTGAAGAGAAACATGGAGACCTTTGGTCCCTGGTGTTTCTCTGTTTTTTTTGTTTTTTTTTCTCAGAGGATACGATTATCAACATCTCCACAGTTTCTTATTCTGCAATCAATATCCAGCAATTTCTGGATATAAAGGAGGCCATCTCAGAGACAACCTGGGGTGGCTATCACAGATCAATAAAGGCCATCTTTAATAAGGGCGAATGTCCCCAGCAGTATCTGAGATCACATTTAAAGGAAATAGTCCAAAAGCATCCAGACGTTTGATTGATGGGGTAACGCCTGGAAGCATCCTGAAAGGTTGATTAGAAATATAAAGCTGGCCAGCGAGCAACCTTACTGCAAAGTTCATAGTAGCTGGATATCTGTGCCTGAAAACTATAAAAACATATAGTTGGCCTACTTAATCTAAATTCAAGCTTTCGTTTGCAACAAAATCTGAATTTGACTAAAATTGACTAGAATTGCTCATTAGTGGTACAAGGGCAGCTTGGATATTCCCATTGCTGAGTAGATTACTTAGAAATTGTAGTTCCCTAAACACAAAATGCATGATATAACATCATTAATGTAAGATTAGACATTTTTGTAATATAATCTTACTCCTATTTGATTACTTTTAGATTATTTTTAAGTTTTTTATCTCATTTTTTAAAATAAGACAACAGTTTTGGGTTCCCCAAACGGGCGTTTGTTAACTCTTTCCCTGCCAGTGTTTTAAAAAAAATCGGCAGCCAGCATTTTTGATCATTTTCACAAAACTTCCATGGCCCCTAGAATATTTTGTGGCATGAATATTGTTTCAACACGCATCAAAAGAAAGAACAGAGCCTCTGCACTGTAAAAAAATATTGCTGTGATTATTTATCACAACTTAAATTTCCACAGTGGAATAAGAAAAAACGTGTTGTTTTAACTTAAAATTTGTTGGTTTACCAAAAGTTTACCAAACTTAAAATTTTAAGTGACGAACAAACACATACTTTTTTAAGTTGTTATAACTAATAATAAAAAATAACAAAAACAACAACAACAATGTTTTATTCTAGGCATTCTTTTTTATCAACAGAATTGGGTAAGTTTCATTAAAAACGCAACAAAAAATCGTTAGTGTTTTTAGCACATCCTTTTTGTGTAAATTACAGAACTTAACTAGACACAGTTGGGATAATTCAGTAACAAACAAGGGGGACTTAGTAACTAAGGACACATAAACAAAAACAAATGAACATTTAGTCTCATAATTTTGAAATGCTAAAGCATGTTATGTCTGAATGGCCCATTACAGGTTTGGAATGACATGAAGGTGAACCTTGCAGATGCACACCGTCAGTTTGAGGGTCTCCGTTTTACGTTAATCTTCTTAAGAATATGACAAGTCTATTCAGGAAATAAATGTGGCAATCTCATTTAATACCACTGTCAGCTGTTTCCTTCATGCTTATTATAATGCTAATAGATTCATTAAAAAAATTATATATTAGAAATGCAAAATAGTGGTACACAAACTACAGTGGGACACAGTTATAGGTTAGTCAGAGGAAATCCATTTGAGTGTGTCTAATGTAAAGTGACAAAGCAATGTCCCTGAGAGCAGTCATGTTGCAGGGCTTCAAATCCTATTTGCTTTTTCACTTAAGGTATTAAAAAGAAATGACAAGCCAGAAACAATAGTGTTCTTGGCTCTTTTTGAGGTAGTGAAAACTAATACTCTACAGCGATACTGTATGCATGTCTCAGCAACCTATTTAGAACATTTTACATAGTCACAGCACAGGCAATAAATATGACAAACTAGAGGGACCCACTTTATATCAGGTGACCTTAACTAAAACATTTTAATTAATAATTTGATACAATGCACTTATTTGTACATACATGTTTTTACATTGTACTTACATTTTAAAAATACCTGCATGTAATTACATCTGTAATTAATTTCTGTAGTTACATTTGTAAATACACAGCTGGCACTTCCCTTATACCTAACCCTCCCCTTAAACTGACCCACACCATCACACCTTTCCCTAACTCTACCCCTATCCCACCTCAATATCAGCAAGTGCTTTGCCATACAGTTTGAACACAGTAAGTACATTGTACTTCTTTTTTGATGTAAGTACATAGTACTTAAGGCCGCCTAATATAAAGTGGGGCCAACTAGGGTTTAGAAGAAGTACTAAATCCAGAATATAGAATATCCTATCCCCTTACACTGCCACTGCTCCTAAACCTACCCATCACAAGAAACTGTTCTGCATTTTTACTTTCTCAAAAAAAACTCCCTCTGTGTGATTTATAAGATGTTTTCCTCATGGGGACCTAAAAATGTCCCCACAAGGACAAGGATTTCGGATATTGCCATCTTTGTGGGGACATTTTGTCCCCATAACGTAGGGATTACCATGCCGCACACACACACACACACACACATGTTGGTCTATGTGGTTTACAGGGACTCTCCATAGGCGTAATTGATTTTATACTGTACAAACCGTTTTGTCTATCCCCTTCCACTGCCCCTGCCCCTAAACCTACCCATCACAGGAAACATTCTGCATTTTTACTTTCTCAAAAAAAAACATAATTTAGTATGTTTTTAAGGCCATTTGAATTATGAGGACATTTGATATGTCCTTATAAACCACATTTATAGTGTAATACCAGTGTAATACCCATGTAGTTATACAAATTTGTGTCCTCACCTAAACCACATAAACAGGCTCACACACACACACACACACACACACACACACACACACACACACACACACACACACACACACACACACACACACACACACACACACACACACCAATAAGGCATAACATTATAATCACTGAAATGTGAAGTGAATAACACAGTTATCTCTTTATCACTGCAACTGTTAAGGCGGGCGCACACGGTGTGATTTTTGCTGTTGTACGAACTTACAGACGATTTTTTTCTCGGGAGAAATCGCGTGGACATCGCGGATGCTCGTATGGTCGCGGCTCGCACCGTGTGAGAGGAAATACGAGACGAGCCGAGCGCGTTAAGAGCACCTCCCGACCTTACGATAATTTTTAAACATGTTTAAAAAGTTCGGGGAGTCTGCCTGATTTTTACCAGCATATGGCTGTCCGCTATTGCCAAATCATGCACAAGCACGTCCAATAGGCTCAGTCTATGAGTATTATTAGCTCAGAGGCTGCAAACATACAGTGTTCACACACACACACTCTCTTTCTCTCTCTCACGCGCACCCTTCTCTCTCCCTTTGGTTGTTTCGGTTGAAAGGAATGGCAACTGTTCTCTGCTTTTCAACAAATCATTTGCGCACATTTTTTATTTTTATTTTTTGTATCTGAAGCTATTGCAGCAACATTGAAAGCTCCGGTGTCTGTGTTACACAAAAGCTCAGGTGATCGTGGCCGGCTCGCGGTGCAAACAGCCGTGCCATGTACCAGCTGATTTGATGCAATGATCAAATTAAATGACTTGTAGAGTCTGCAATATCTCACAACCTCCCGAGTGTCTGAATTCGCGCAGTGTACGTGGGATATATTAGGCAGCAAGTTAACATTTGGTCCTCAAAGTTGATGTGTTACCAGCAGGAAAAATGGGCAAGCGTAAGGATTTGAGCGAGTTTGACAAGGGTCAAATTGTGATGGCTAGACGAGCATCTCCAAAACTGCAGCTCTTGTGGGATGTTCCCGGTCTGCAGTGGTCAGTATCTATCAAAAGTGGTCCAAGGATGGAACAGCGGTGAACTGGCGACAGGGTCATGGGCGGCCAAGGCTCATTGATGCACGTGGGGAGTGAAGGCTGGCCTGTAGGCTGTAGCTCATATTGCTCAAGAATTTAATGCTGGTTCTGATAAAAAAGTGTCAGAATACTCAGTCCATTACAGTTTGTTGCATATATGGGGCTGCATATAGTCTCAGACCAGTCACTGACCCCTCTCCACCGCCGAAAGCACCAACATTTGGCATGTTAGCATAAGAACTGGACCACGGAGCAAAGGAAGAAGGTTGCCTGGTCTGATGAATCACATTTTCTTTTACATCATGTGGATGGCTGGGTGCGTCACTTACCTGGGGAACACATGGCACCAGGATGCACTATGGGAAGAAGGCAAGTCGGTGGAGGCAGTGTGATGTTTTGGGTCCTGCCATCGATGTGGATGTTACTTTGACAAATATTACCTGCCTAAGCATTGTTGCAGACCATGTACACCTTTTCATGGAAACGGCTGTGGCTCTTTCAGCAGGATAATGCGCTCTAATGCAAAGAAAAAATAGTTCAGGAATGGCCGCCAATTCCCCAGATCTCAATCAAATCAAGCATCTGTGGGATGTGCTGAAGGAAACAAACAAGTCCGATCCATCCCACCTCGCAACTTACAGGACTTAAAGGTTCTGCTGCTAACATCTTGGTATCAGATACCACAGCACACCTTCAGGGGTCTAGTGGAGTCCTGCCTCAACAGGCCAGGGCTGTTTTGGCGGCAAAAGGGGGACCAACACAATATTAGGAATATTAGATCATAATGTTATGCCGGATCTTTGTATATAATCAAATAAATTACTCACACACACACACACTCACACAGTTACACTAACACATACACACCCACTTTCTCTCACACACACACTCACACACTCACACATTCACAATAACACATAAGACCTCCAAAAGACGCACACTCTCACACATGCTCTCACAGTCACACATGCACATACACTCTCTCTCTCACACATACACACGCACACACACACACACACACACACACACACACACACACACACACACACACACATACACACACACACACACACACACACACACACACACACACACACACACACACACACACACACAGAGATATGTGTCTGTTTTTGTATCTGATCATACAAGTACTGATCATACAAGTACTAATATGATCACATTTATGTATTAATATAAGTATGTGTTGACTCCCTTTAATTTATGCTGAATTTAATAGTAAAAACTAATTAACTGTATTACAGGAATGAGAATCCAATGAGAATCATCAAAGCAAATAATTACATTTACAAGCAAACTCGAAAGCAAATCATCCGGAAACACTACAGTAATAAGAACGGTTGGAGAAAATGGGCTTAATTATCAAAATAATTATGGTTTATGAACATAATTATGTGACAGCTTTATTTTCAATCTATGCAAAAAGATACAAATCGTTCTAAAAAGATGCTTTTGGGCAATTGTCACAGGGCGTTTTGGTGTAGTTTCATGTTTTTAGGTTTTCATGTTCACTGTCATGTTGTCATGCACTTCCTGGTTTTTTCATGTGTTCCCTTGTCATGTGACTCTATGCCCTCATGTGTTCCTGCCTCGTGTTCCTGTGTCTTGTTGTCATTGGTTTATGGGTTGATCATTGTTCACAGGTGTCCCTTGTCTTGTCATTAGCCCTTGTGTGTTTAAGCCCTCATGTTTGCCATGTATCTTTTTTCGTTATTGCATGTGTAACCCGCTGTCGGGGAAAGTGTTACAGCAATATATCATTTATTTTAGCGTTTTTTTTTGTTAAAAGCATTTTTGTTAGGTGAAACAGAGCTTGTTGATAGATTAAACATTTGCCGTATCTGGTCGGCAAAACTCCGAACACATCTTCCCTTCTTAAGAATGACTTCAGTGCCGTTCTTTGTTCTTTTCTCAGAGAAAAGCTTAACTCCAAGTCTTCCAGAGTCGCAGTCAAAGCTGATTGGAAAGACGTTCGCCAGTTTCTGTGTTTACTAGAAGCACACAAGCGCAACTCGGCCGTCGTCATTATGGCCACGCCCACGGACTCTATACATGATGTGATTGGCCCAGCAAGAGTTAGGCGATTACAACTCAGACGGGTATTGAGAGTTGCTAGACGACACTCGCGGGCAGATTAGATTTGCTGCCGCTATGGTGCGTCTAGATTTCTAGGCTAATAAAAATCTAATTCATGCAATGAAATGTGATGTGTAATGTTTTGGACAATGTAATTGAGTTGGTCAAACTCAATTTTGGACAATGTAATTTTAAAATAAAATGAATTAATTAGGTCTTATTTAATTCTATAAACTATAATTTACTCTCATAATTTAGTCCCTTGCAGAGCATGCTGGAAACTACAGATCCACTGCCCAGTTCGTTATGTCAACACAAACATTTCATGTAGTTTTAACTCAAATGATTTAAGTAAACTTATTTAATTAATTAAGTTGATTAAAGTTAATTAAATTAAAGTTAATTAAGTTTTAAATATATTAGGTTGACTGTCACTGAACACAATTAAATTAAATTGTATCAAAATTAAATATGTTTAAGTAAAATGAACATAATTTAAATGTCTCATATCTATAAAGGGCCTGAACCATTTTTTTTTTTTTTTGGAGTATATTTATTTATCTTTAAATATATAATGCTATCCATAAACAATCGAATTCTGCGAAACATTAGATTTGCGACAAACAAACGTGCCCGTTGTGAACTAGTTCTGCGGATCATATCGTATCATAACAGCCAGCCATCAGACCGGGTCTCAGCTGTTCACATGTTCAGTTGTTGGGCCGTATGGGATTCTGAGTGTTTCTGCACTGCCAAAGGATTTCGTTTGTTCACAGCAGTTCTTGAAATCAGAACGCACCAGCACTCAGCATTAAGCATCTGCTTGCCTGGGATACAGAGTGCCATGAATATTTAATACAGAGGATATGTTTACTGCTCAGGTTGTGTTAAAGTGCGTTGGCTAGAAAATGACATCTACACGCTTTGACGCATGAACGCTCACTCGTAATGCGCGTGTCTGCTTTAGTTTGGGCTGCACAGTCGAGCACACACCTAGATGCGGATGGGCAAGTCGTCTGCCATCGTTTTGCGCATGCCTACCTGGGACGGCCGGCTTTGTTTTCCGCTCCAGAGGCGATTAACCCAGTCACACTAGGACATCTCGGTGAACACGATGTCTTTCTGATTAATAATTTATTGCCTTCACAAATGGGCTCCATGCTGCATGAGGCGAGCTAGTAGACAGACAAAGAAGACAGCTGAACGCCCCAAAAACTTGGCATCGTTGCTCTGTAGCAACTGTTCCAATCGGGACATTTGTGCATCCTCACGGTCATCAGGGTGGCATCTGTTTTATTTTTAAAGGCGCCTTCGTTGGTCAATTTATTTGTAAAGTGGCCAAAATGTCTCAATCACTAGGTTAAATGAGTTCAGAGGAGCACGCGAGGACATGGCTCCGTTCATCCGTGTCTGAAAAAGAAAAACAGCTGCAAAAATATGAATGCTGACATATGCGATGTGGCAAGCCCATAGCGTCAGTCTGCGGTGCGGCCTTCCTCTTAGCGGCATCGTACAGAAAAAAACAAAAACATATTCAGATTCATAAATGAAATGATCATATCTTTGTGGGTGGCCTGTCCTGACATGCAGTTGCGAAAATGCAGCGCTCTGCATTAATGACAACCCTGATAAGATCCGTTATTTCAACATGAAACAAAGTGTCAGCAAATGATTTCTTAATCCTTCAATTTTATTGGGGGAGGGGAGGGGGGGCTTCCTTATGGTTAAGGAACTAACATAAAATACATCGAAAAATATTTATGTATGTATAAATGTATGTACGTGTGTATGTATGCATGGATGTATGTATTTTATTGTTCTGTACAATTGCTTTTAAATATGAAAGTATGACAAACATCATAATTGTAGCAATAATTTTGTATGCACAATTGCACATTCCACAGTGCAAAAACAGTGTCAAAACTTTGCATGCATGATCATAATCCTAAATGAGAGGGGGGAAAAAGAAGACCAAAAATCATAGGTTAACCCATATTCTCAAATCATACTCGAATCGGACAGCACGTGCTCACTTTCTTTTTTCTCAGCAGTGCCAAAGAGACTCAAATAACTCATCACATAACTTGAATAATTATAATTTTTTGTAATTTACTATAAGAACATTAAGGGGGGGGGGGGGGGGGGGGTGAAATGCTGTTTCATGCATACTGAGCTTTTTACACTGTTAAAGACTTGGATTTCCATCCTAAACATAGACAAAGTTTCAAAAACTAATGTTGGACGTTTGATGGAGTATTTCTGTGTCAAAAATACTCCTTCCGGTTTCTCACAAGTTTCGGAGAGTTTTTTTCGAGTATGGGTCTACTTGACGTTAATAGAGCGGAAGGTCCTTGTATGGGCCGTACGGGCTCTTCTCCCGGTAGGGTGCGTGACTAGAGCGAGAGAGGAAATGCACGCCCATAAACACTCTCTCAGGTGCAGATCCACTTGTCCGTGAACACTTATGTTGGTTATAGTCCGCGCCGCGCTCCACTTTATTCCTATGAGTGACGTCAAGCGACTTCAACGCTTCAGCACAGCATTCCCGGAAGCCAGCGCTGCATTTGAACCGATTTGAACGCAGAAATGACGGGAAGCTTCACAACATCGCTTCAGTCGCGACGCAAAGTGGATCTCCACCGTTCACTGCTGTCAGGACTTTACTAAATCATACCAAAGAAGTGTGTTTTTGACGGAGCGGTCCCAGCGATAAAGGTTCGGTCCTGCTTTGGAAGCAGCCGGTGAGTAAAACTGCTTCAAATGTCTGTGCTGTTGGCTATCGTCGCGTGAGTAAACATCAGTAAACGACACGATCGCGTGCTTCGTCATTCAAATGCGCTAACGGACTCCATTGTTGTTCTATGTATAACGTTACACTAGTCTGACGTGCAAAACCGTTTTGCTTGCTACTTCTAAGGTTTAGTCGCATACAATAGTCCATAAACCGAATCATGTCCTCATACACTGCGAGTAATTACACACAAATGTTGACAGGCCACTAAATACAGTCCATACCACAGAGACGGACGTCCTGCTGTTGCTGTTTCTCCTGTTCAATTTATTTCAGCCTCCGAATCTGATTCTGGATCATATCTGTATTAGCTGAATCTGATCGATAGCCATGGGTTTCTCCACGCTTGAGGACGTCACCGCTTTGTGCGCGATCGTCATTCCTTAGCTCCGCCCACTCGATACGCCTCCAGGCGCTCGTTTATTTTCCGGAAAGACTCGATACAACCCATATTTCTTTTATAAATATAATAAAACTAAAGACTTTTCGGAGATATGAAGGATGCAATACTACTCTATAGGTACTCAAGATTGACATGAGATTGACTGAAACTGAGTGTTTCACACCCCTTAAAATAGAAACTGATAGGAACTGATAGGAAAATCGGAACAAACTAAAAATCACAAGAATTCCCATGCTACTTAAAACCCTTTTCATTAAAGAAGACATTTCACTCCTCATCAAAAATCTCCTACAAAGTGTGTCTGGTAAACTTACACAAACACATCCAATTCCCCTTATTAATGTTAAGATAAAGAACATTTCATCTCATTTTGGTACAATGTTTTAAATCAATCTAGTGGGAATCAGAAGAGCTTTCATGAACATAGAAGTGCGATCTAATCAAATAAACTGGGTGTTTTTCCAGATACACAAAGAATAAACCAAAAATTGCATCAAATAAAATCTGTATTTAAGTTATAAGTTAACATTGAGTTACTTAGATTTTAGACACAATATTACTGACACGTATCCAGACAGATTAGAGGACCAGAACTAACTGAGTATTTCAAACAATTGATTGTCAAGTTGCTTCAAACTTAATGAAATTAGAGACTATTCATTTGTATACATGGCCTTCCTCTTAAAACCTTCAGGCAAAATTGCCTTTGATTTAATTTGCTGTTAACCGTTTTCTCATCCAAAAAAAAAGGTGTTAATATCATTCAGCAAGTTGTAGACATCAGCAGTCGGGCTCAGAAAATGGATCGCTAGACATGTATTCGAGCAGCTGAGCAAACAACAAGGGAACAATGAGAACTAATCACTCTGATTATACTCGTAGTGGAGACGCTCGTGCACAACACCCCACTTTCACACCCACCCACATCCCTCACAATGCAACCTGAGCGCACAAAGACGACATCTAATGGGAGGGTCCCCCTCAGGTAGCTGGAAGACTCTGATATCATATGACACAGGGCCAAGATAAACATCTGAGTGGACATGTTGACTCGTAAAAGAGATGGAGGTTTGGAGGAAGGCTTTAAAGGGGCAGCAACTGTCTCCTTGGCAAATTCTGTCATCAGGTTGTTTCAAACCTGTTTCTTCTAGATGAAAATACAATGAAAACCAGTGGCGTCCAATTTTCAGTGTTTTGACTCCATTGACTTTCATGGGCAAAAATGGCTGGAAATGTTTTTAAAAATATTTTCTTTTAAAATGAGGTGAGTAAACGATGACAGCATTTTCATTTTTGGGTGAATTGTCCTTTTTACACATTTAAATTAATAGTAAAATTCCATCAAATTGATTATAACAACTTCTATGTTATTCATATTATGAATTAAGAAGTATAAAAAACACTAGAGCTTAATAAAACATTTTGTAAACGAAAAAAGGGAAATTACCATTTAGTTTAGGTGATTTGTATTCACAAAATTTAAAACATAAGAAAAGAAAATATGTTTAAGATTTTTACATGTTTTCTCAAGCTTTCTCAATTTTTTTTTTTTTTTACTCATTTAAATAATAATAATTATTTAATAATTATTTTTTGAGTGTATTATGTTGAAATTCTGGGTGTGAGTTTTATGTTGCGGGTCAAATTGACCCTAATTGGATTCAATACAATTCCCAAAAAAATCACACTATGAAAAACCTTTAATATTAATACTTCTCACACATTACAACAAAAACAAAGACTTTTTAAAATAAAATTTAAAGTGTAGAATTATTAAAAAAAAAAAGTTTTTGTTTTGTTTTTTGTGTGCTTTCTTGAAACTCAAACAGTAGCAACGACAAAATCATGCGTTCCATCCCTGACAAGCTGACAAAAATGCACAAAGTGTACATTTCGTTTGGATAAAATAATTTAGATTATTTTATCCAAAAGTTAACAAGTATATAAATTGATACAAGGTGAAAACTAAAAATGAGCTACTAGGAGCTAGAAAATGAATATAGATAACAAGAATGTTGGAGTTCACCTTGAGATTGGAGACTTGTCTTGACAAAACTAAGAACTCTTTGAAATGATGTAACTTCTCCTGAAAGTCCACAGTCAACTAGGGTCTGTTTCTCAGGAGACTAATTTGTGAAGCAGGAGACGAAGAGACAAATGAGATATCAAAGAGATCTTATTCGTGTCCTTCTTTTCAATGAGATCAATTTCGTATGATCCTTCTCAACACTATTAGTACTTATTGAAATGCATCTGTACCTGTAAATACCTGCAGTTAACAGGATCCGCCCTTACTTGTGTACCATCTGCAACGGTAAGACCCTCATTATCCTACAAGTAACACTCCTCAGTCTTCTCCTTTTCGTTCCCTTGGGGCATAAGGACGGGTCACTAAAGTATCTAAGTGGGGCGACATGTTGAGCCAAGCCATTGATCTTTTGTGTTGGAGACTCCTTCAAAAGCCCTGACCTGACATTGGTATTTTCAGCCAATCTGTGGAATTCCAGCCTTTTGTAGTGACCGGAGGCCTTTCTTTTGAGAGAAGCATGTACGTCCACAGGGCACCAAAACAAGAAGCGTCTCACCTTGCTTATCAGCCGTTCTCTCATTAAGAAGCTTGTTTATCCCCAAACATTCCCCTGCGTTAAGTAAAGACCAAGGGAATGCCTGCTTAGTGCCAGAAGATACCTTAAGAGAAACCACAAAAACTGCACCTTAAAGCCTTTGGGCCGTGGAGGCATTCCACAGTGAATTCAATTCCAGACGGTGTTGCAAAATATAGTATTATTTGAGACACTTCTCTGAAAGGGGTTATGGCTGTTTACACCAAGAATAATAACTATAAAGATAACTTTTTTAGCATCAACACTAGCGGACGGTATCGTTCAGGGGTGTGTTCCCCAAAAGCGTAAGCAGTGTTAGGAAGGGTACTTTTGAAATGTAATAGGTTACAGATTACAAATTTTAGGGCCAGAATTATTGAACAGGGCAAATTCCATAAAAGTGATCAATTCTGCGCGGGACCAGTGCAATCTAGATAGTGTCTGGTTTGAAACACGCTTTTTTTGGGTAGTAAATAATGGCGCAAACACCCGTAAATTGACTAGCGCAAAACTTAGTAAATCACCTTGCGTGATTCATTTAAATACTCTCCTCCCATAAATGTTGTGTCTGAAAGCTGACATTCAGTATAATCAACCCAATCTCATGGCAATTCATACGTATTTTACGAGATGGTTAATTTGTACAAATTCGTATATTTTCAAAAAGCGTCATCAGGAAGGACCACCCCTAAACCTACCCATGCTTGGGGATTAGACAAATCGTATGAAAATGTATGAGAGTGGTCATTCGAATTCGTAAAAATTACCCTCCTTGTAAAATACATACGAATTGCCTTGAGATTGCATTGTTATAATCTATATATTATATTTTGAATATGTAATTTGCGTCTTTTAGTTTGTTGAGATTTAAAGCACCGTTTTTGAAGAGAGCGTATGTGTGTACGTGATCTAGTACGTAAGAATAAGCCTATGATTCAATCTGAAAATAAAGCAAAATGTCCATAATTTATAGCAAACAATCTGGCATTAATTTGATCTCAAATGGATTAGTTAAAATAAGTTTTTACTCCACCACCTGCATGATCACACCAATGTGGCTTAAAGGGGTACTTCAGCGCTGGGAAGATTAATCTGTATTTAAACTGGGTCATTAATGTAGTAGAAATGTGAAATTATTTTTGAATTGGTGCTTTCTAGACTAAGAAAAGACAAGTATTTTTGTCTCATGGGGATGAAAGACAACAATTCCCAGAATGCTTTACTGCCCTCCGAGACCACTCCCAAAGCCACCGCTACTGGATAACTGTGACTGGATCACTTTCCCACCGTGTTCATTTTCACAAAATCTGTTCAATTAGAGAACAGACACTACAATTAAAAACTGAACATGTCTGTTATATATAATGTGATTTAGCCACTGAGGGGAATGTCAAAAACGCTGCAAGAGCCAGATTACATTTATCGTGATGAATGAGCTGAATGAGCTCTCGTGATGAGAGCTGAGGTAATCGCGTCCGCGCTCGCGGCAGTCATTCACAGTGCATGTTCAGTCTGGGGTGTTTTCAGTTCATGCCTTTGGAAGCTTAACTTTTTAATTTGAAAAATTGAAACACTCACTTGTCCATGTATGCCTGCAGCTGCGAGCTTAGCTGTGATTGCGATCTCCCATCCCCCATGCGCGGGTTGAATACATGTGGAAATAGCTCCCACTGCTGGCTGTAGTCTTTAGCGTCTGGCCAAAAATTTCTCAGATGATGCAAATATATGATATAAAATCTCTCGTCTCAGGGGGATATGAGAGGGGAAAGCACGATAATTTGAATATACTCTAGGGTTTCTACTAATAGAAAGCTATATGCTAATTGCTGAAGTAACCCTTTAATTACACAATTGTGACAGTACGGTTTCGGGAAACATTCGCGAATAGCTAGTTGATTTCTTCAACAACGAAATGCACCATGGTAGTCAGAGGCGGATTAAAGTGGTCAGGGGCCCATAGGCTGCTCTTTGTGTAAGACAAAGATCATTATGGTTTTCTGGAAAAATGTATTTAGTGCCATACTGTGGTGTGACAAGCAGCAGGGCGAGGGACCGCGAGAGCGGGTCGGTGATGAGTGTTAATGAGTGCCAGCTGCATGACACACCGGTCTCATCTCGCGGCCATGTGACGGGAGCATAAAAGGAGGAGCAAGGGCAGCGGAAGGCGAGAGAGGACCAGGCCTGGATTTTTTGTTGAGTTTTGTTTAAGTTTTATCATGTTTGTGTGGGCAGTCGTCCGTGAGGGGCTGTCCACATTTTATTTTGTGGGTATTTGCGGGCAGTCGTCCGTGAGGGGCTGCCTGCGGTTTTACTTTAGTTTTGTTTATTTATTTTTGCAATAAAAGAGTTTTGAATGTTCGCCGGTTCCCGCCTCCTTCCTTCCCATCTACAAACTTCGTTAAACTGGTGCTGAAACCCGGGAGGGAAGGAGGGACATGCTGTCGAAGAGCCCTCGCTGCTGAGGGGGATCGCGGTGCTGAGGAGGTCGGGCAGCGCGGATGAATGAGGACCGCGAGGGCTGCCCGAGGCGATGGTACTGGAGCGAGGAAGGTGGGACAGAGACCTCGCTGCCGTGCCCCTGGGTCGACGTGGGTTGGCTGCCGTCTGAGAGGAAGCGGAGGAGTCGCCGCGCTTGCCGTGAGCCGGAGCCTGCTGCCATCCGCCTGATAGGGGAGGAGCAGGGAGCGCGGGGCTGGCTGCCGGGTCCCTCAGAAGGAGGAGTCACCGCCGGCCGCCAGGGAGCGGAGGAGGATCGAGCTGTCGCCCAAGCGTCCAGTGCCATCGCACAGCACCACGAGGAAGAGCCTCTCGGCGGGCGGAGGGCCGAACAGCAGTGTGTCTGGGAACCGGACCAGATATTTATTTATTTATTTTTCCCCCCTCTCTCCCCTCTCTTGTTCGCTAGCTCCTCATGCTCCCGTCTACATTTCTCTCGCCTCTCTGTCCTTACCCCCAGGTGCCGCAGCCGCCGTGATCGGCCCCCGGGAGTCTTAGGAGTGCCCCCCGGCCTGCGAGGGGCGATGGGGGTATGGGGGTATGTGGTGTGACAAGCAGCGGGGCGAGGGACCGCGAGAGCGGGCCGGTGATGAGTGTTAATGAGTGCCAGCTGCATGACACACCGGTCTCGTCTCGCGGCCATGTGACAGGAGCATAAAAGGAGGAGCAAGGGCAGCGGAAGACGAGAGAGAACCAGGCCTGGATTTTATGTTGAGTTTTGTATAAGTTTTATTATGATTGTGTGTGCAGTTGTCCGTGAGGGGCTGCCCACGTGTTATTTTTTGGGTAGTATTTGCGGGCAGTCGTCCGTGAGGGGCTGCCCGCGGTTTTACTTTCGTTTTGTTTATTTATTTTGAATTAAAAAGTTGTTGAACGTTTGCCGGTTCCCGCCTTCTTCCTTCCATCCACAAACTGTATTAAACATACAAACACAAATATTTTGAACTGGCACACACACACACACACACACACACACACACACACACACACACACACACACACACACACACACACACACACACACACACACACACACACACACACACACACTGAGACAGCCCATACTGTGTTTCCTCTACATTCCTTAAAGTGATGGACCACCACAGTATAAAAATGACCACCACACCACATAGGTAAAATGAAAAACTGAACATTACAAAAAAAACACAAATACAAACAAACACAAGGCCCATTGCTTAGAAGAAGCACTTTAATTAACAGAGATTTTGGAAAGATTTGACCCTCTGCCATCGCTGAAACAATTCACCACAAAACAATTATAAAGGAAATATGCAACTATAAACAGCAACGCAACAGAATTCCCTGCATTCGCAGTTCAACTGCAAGCCGATTTAGCTTTATAAACCGATAGGCTACAGCATCTGCATCTGTGCAGAACACCCTGATTTACTGAGACTAAATCACAACATCATTACTGAGACACAAACCACCGTGCAACACACTAAACTTTGAATAAAACAAAGCCATAATTCACACTTATAGCTTAGTTGTCCAAATATTTCAGCTTTAAATAAAACAAATGAATGATGTTAAATTATTCACTTAATAGGCTATTATTATTATTATTATTATTATTATTATTATTATTATTATTATTATTATTTATTAATTAACAGTTAATGAAGTGTAAGAAATTATGTTCAATTGGTTTTATGTACCCATGTGTTTTTGTATGCATTAAAAGTGTATTTTGAATCCAATGTTTTTTTTGTCTTTCATCAGCTGGAAAAACACAAGTCTGAAAGTGATTTCAACAAAATTGTTTCTCTGAGCTGTGGCATAAGCTTTTCTTTAATACTGAGAATGATTTTTAGAACTATTTCTTTATCTTTATAGTTATCTTCCTTGGTGTGATGGGGCCTTTAGAGTTTTTGCAGTCGTGCATCTCATTATACAGCCTGAAAATGACTATCATTGTGCACTGGAGTGGGTTGCGAAAGCAAAGCCTTAACTGTGTTTTGCATTATATGATGTCACTATCTTTGTAAATCAGAAAAAAAGACACTCCGGGGACTCTCTTGGTGTTGGGCGTATTCAATGAGCCATAAAGTAAATAGTAAGTAATTGGCTCTTTTGAATCCTTTATGGGAATTCTTGTCCATAAATGCATTTTTCAACCCGATTGTGAGCGAGCTACTCTGAGAGGAGAGGTGCAGATACTCTTCTTTGAATGCAAGCGTATGATCCATCGATTTAAGTGCATCTCGGAGCCGTAATTTACATTTTGTTAAACCAACATTTGCAGCCTCACTCCCAGCAGTCCTGTCCAAAGGCAAGGCCGAAATCAGTTGCCTAGGATCGCGGCTTTCTCTCGATGACATTTTAGTGAAGCCCGGGGCTGTTTGTGCGTATCAAGCTTCTGATCAATTCCCAAATCGAGGATCCACTCAATAGGAAGGGACTTATTACTTGCCTGAGACCACAATAAAGCCCGAGCTCTAGCTGCAGCGGAGCCCTACGGATGACGCAAAATGCTGAAACCGACTGTCTGGGAATGTCAAGTTTGCCCAGACTACAGCCATGCACATAAACAAGGCCGAGAGTAACGTCTCTGTTTCTATGGTGACAGTTCTATAGTACAGTAATTACATTAGCTTGTGATAATTGAAATGAATGAGATGAATCGTAGCATAATGCTGTTTCGCCGATATTAAATCTAGCCCTGCGTTATTTCTTGTCATACACTTGTATGTTATTATGAATAGTAAATACATATTAAGTTAAATTATGCAAAATCACTTTTTAAATTCAAACCTTATTATCAAAGATTCCCAAATGCCTATTCAAGACCTCCAGGATGTTGATGCTGGTACGACTCGTAATGCTACGGGTACATGCTTTACTTGAGTGATTCAATTGCATTTAATTCAATTGAATATATCTGGAATTCATTTGCAATGCAAATCTTGTGGGATAGCAAAACTTGCTCTAGGTTGAGGAAAGGATCAAGAGTGAACATTAGAGGTTAAAATGAAGGAATGTTGCTAGGCAACATATAATTTGGCTCTGTTATCTTGCATGCATGTCATTACCCAAAATGATGGTTCCACATTCTAATTATATGTTTAATTGGTGCATGGGAACGCAGCATCATGCGAGGCCAAAAGTGCATGCTTTTTGAAGAGGGTCATGGAGGAAAACTGCCAAACCAGTATATAATAATAATGTTGGATGGAGCAGAGCGATAGGAGAATTTTGTCTGTGACGCAGGCGCGAAATGTCCTCATCAATTTCATTTATTGGACTAAACGGATAACAAATAATCAAATATGATCTAACTGAGGAATTTGTTATTGTTTGCACTCTTCAAATATGCATAACCAAATAAAATGCCAAATAGAATTATATTACACCAATAGAAAGCTTATTTCTATTTTTATCAATTGACCACTACACGTGTATTTGTAATTGTGCAAAACATGGTTGTTATTATTAAGGATGCTTGTTTCCGCCAAGGAATAAAACAATTTAAAAGGTAATAGCATTTTTTTCTGGCAATGTGACATATCTCGCAATTCTGACTTTATAACTCACAATTCTTAGCCTGGCTCTGCCTTCTTACGTACTTCCGCTCAATTGTCATTTTCCTTCAGTACTCCGTCTGGGACTGCAGTGTATTCTTAGGTTTTCTCCGAAGAAATTTTTACCGGTCCAATCAGCGAACAGAGGGAGTGCCTGAGAACGATGACGTTGATGTTGTGCGCTAGTTTGAGTTGTAGTTCAGTAATGGCGGCGGAGAAAGATGCGAACGAAACCATTCATTCCGTTGAGGCACCGCTGCAGAATATCCAGAAGTTAATGGCGGTGCAATAACAATCTTTCCTGGGGTTTGTTGATGACCATGATGTTGTGACCCTCCTCCCCAACAGGATGAATTCTGGAAATTTTAGATTTTCCAGCTCGCTGGAGTTGCTGAAGCCTTATTCGGACGGTATTACTTGTGGGGACTAAAATATAAAATATCTTAAACTGTCTTCCGAAGATGAACGGATGTCTTGCGGCTGTGGAACAGGGTGAGTCATTAATGGCATCAATTTAATTTTTGGGTGAACTAACCCTTTAAATGCCACGGCCTACCTGAGCATTGTTTCTGACCATGTCCATCCCTTTATGACCACCATGTACCCATCCCCTGAGGGCTACTTCCAGCAGGATAATGCACCGCCACAAAGCTTGAATCATTTCAAATTGGTTTCTTGAACATGACAATCAGTTTACTGTCCTAAAATGGCAGTACATTGAAGCAGAATAAACTAAACAACAAAAGTTTTAAAAAAATATGTGAAGTTTGTGACGCCACTCTAGCAGTAAACTTGCACAACGTTCTTGATTAAGTAATTTATTTATTAAATGCACACCGGTCTTTTATTGTAGGGACATTGATTTTCATGCCCCACAGAACAAAACGAACTGTGATTGGCTGCTTCACCTGTCGGTCAGAAATTCTCTTGGACTGTTCTTGGCCAATGAAAACTGTGATTAGTCTGAAGGTCTGGCTATGTGGGACTATACATACAACCTGTTTCATTTTGATTATACCACTGAAAGAGCATTTTAAGGATCAGATGAGGTGGAAATAGTTCCTTAAGGTAACAACTTCCATTCAGCTTTGACAGCAACATCTACAAAATGAAATATTCACATTCAGATATAATCAACATGTCCAAATATTGTTGTAATTCCCATTTCAAACACGGCTAGTGAAGAAAGCAATGAAACTTAAACAACTGTGTAATTGGGAATTACAGACAAATATAGTATACTGTCTCTAAAAGCACTCAAGGAGGCACTTTTCACTGCTTCCGTCCCATCGGTCATGTTTAAAAGCCTAAAAGCAGAAACCAATTTTTTCTGAAATTAATCCCTTTGCATGACTTGCTTTTGGGTAATTTTCTGCTCAAGATCAAAATGCATTGATTTCACATTGCGTCCATGCACATTCTCATGCTTGTGGTAATCCATTGACCACCTGTTCACCCCCTCCACGGCACTAAGGCCTAAGTAACTCAGTCATGGCTGCTTAAAACTTATTGAACCATGAAGAAAAGGTCAACCCCCACTGAAACCTCGCCTACCATCCGACCCAATGAATTCCTCACACTCCCACAGTCAAAGTGTGGGAGTAAGGCCTTGGGCAGACTGCAGACCTCCATACCAAATACAAAGATGTAAAATACTAAAGGAATATCTCTCAAAGTGTTCTTTTATAATCTCCCTAAACCAGATCAATGAAATCTGGACGTTCTGAAGTAGATCAATTGCGATTACTCGAAACCTTTTGCTCTTTGTAATTGCAAAGTGAGAAGAGATTGGCCCTACGCCACCAAGCCGCCTCTGTTCCAGACTGTTATTGGGTGGTCATTGTTATTTAGATGTGCTGACAGGTTTGCACTCCCCCACCCTTTCATGCCACTGTCTCGATTGTGTTGCTTTGACCAACAGATGCGCCTGAGCTGCAGTTAATTTTTTTTTACCCCAGAACAATGCCTTTCTTGCATACCAAGCTTCACATATCAAGTCTTAACTTTCTTTTAAACAGGAACATGTTGAAGTACATTTTAACATAAATTGGAGTTTGTGCTAAACTCTGCAAGGCCAGCAAGTCTATTTTGGTGCTGCTGGGCAAAGTATTGTTTTAACAAGAAAACAGGTTGGACCAACAAGACTACGGTTGGGCTTTGGAGAAAGTATATGTTTTAATAATTTGGAAGTACAAATGTACAAAGGTACATCTACAACCCAAACACAGAGGCATTATTTTGAAATTTCGCAAACTAGAACAACTCGCATGGGGCTTTGAAAACACCCGTGAAAGACACAGAAAGAGCAATTTTATCAGAGTTTGCTGTCTGTTTCCATTATTTTACAGTTTACAATGAAAACCTGGGGTACAACATGTATCCCCACTCATAAATCATAAATGTAAGTTTTGTTAGACTGAGCATGTTACATTCCTTTTATACCCACAAATCAGCAATATGTCAGTGGAAATGATGGAATGTGTAAAACATGAAAAATATACACACTAGGGGAGTCAGGGTTCGCTATGTACCTTGGTCTTGGTATGATACAAGTTTGGTACAACCTGAAAAAGAAACAAATCCCCAATGCTAGGTTTCTTTTTTATTTATTTTGAACAGACAGTAGTGCAAATTACAGGTTGTTCTACTTAGCGGCATTTAGTCCCCTTAAAGGTCAATAAAGGCCTTCTAAAGTGAATTGATGGGTTTTTGTAAGAAAAATCCACATTTAATACGTTGTAATGTAAAATATCTAGCTTCCGCCAGACTGCTGAGGCAAACTAACCTAAAAAAAAAAAAAAAACTTTTTACTTTTGTCATCCTATAGCATCAGCCAGATCAGTGTGTAATGGAGAAGTAGTGCAGCATAAAGAATATCAAATACTGGGGGGACAATTTGGCCATTTGTAATTATTTGGGTGGACTTGTCCCGCTCAATGTCTATGGAGGTTATTGCCCTGATACAAACTAATCCAACAATTTAAATAAAGAACAGTAAGCCTGTCAGGTTACCATGGAATATTTGCAGAGATTTGCTTCTACATTTTGTTAATTTCCTTTTTGCTTTGCTAATTGAACTCGGATGATTTGACTGGGAATATCTGGGCATTCTTCTTGGCTTTGGTTAAAATTGAACATGTAGGTGCCCAGATTTGACTCTATGCCTAATCTGTAATGATCTGGAAGGGAAGTCTGGATTTGCACAGAGAAGCTGGAACCACACCGTCCATATTCACCGGTACCTTTTTTGCTAGTGAGAGACATTAGTCAAGACACCCCTTGTGCTTTTTCACCACTCTCCGACTTGGCACACAAAGCGGGATGAGCTGCTTGTATTAATTACCACTGAAGAAGGCATTTGCTCATCTCACCTGGTGCTCCAAATGATGTGGAAGAGGACCGGACCTCTGACAAATCAGCGCTCAATCTGTACAAAATGATTGCTTGTATCTGTGGCAGGACTGCAGTGGTTGACTATATTAGCTAGGCATATGGTACACGCTATCATGCGATATGAATTTAATAAAACAAGTACCGTAAGCACCTGTTTAAGGGTTTGATCAGTCAGGAGCACCACTTGGATTACATTTCCACAAATCTTTGAGGGAAAGGTCCTCGGTTTCTAAATTTTTTTTACTTTGGTACACACAAAACATTGGTGATTCCTTTCTAGAACAGCACTGCAGAACATTCTACTGATGCCAGTTCCAAATCCAGACGGTTAAATACCCAAGTGTTCTGTTTAGAACATTTCAAACAGCTCATTCAACAGACGTGAGTGTGTTAGCAGAAGACGGTGCTGAGCTGCGGATGCGTGCAGGGACAACTTTCAATGTCAGTAGGACAGACGCGCCTATGAATCTGAATGAAAAAGAACACTGACTCGACAGTAAACCAATGCAACTCCCCCTCTTAATGATTTCTGCTATTCTCTGCTATTTGTTCCATTATTCTCGCTTCTGAGAACATCTGTACTGAAAACAAGGGAACAGTTGTCAGCAGTACAAATGCTAGTCCTGCGACTGCTCCCACGGCAGCATTGTTAAGGTCATCTCCCGGGTCTCATTGCCATCTCTGCTGTAAAATAAGTCTTTGAACTTCTACCATTAAGTAAATTCGAGCCCTTCAGTGGTGATGACACGGTCTCATTATCGAGGCTTCAGTGTGTAGCGCCAGATGCACTGACCCTTGGGGCTGTGCGGTGACAAGGTTGTGGAGATGATGTATATCTCACTGTGTGATCTGCTCTCATTTTCTCGCCTTATTACAGACTAGAGTCGTTCAACTTTGCAGAGAAATTCTCGTGGAAAAGAGAGCCGTGAACACTAAATGATCTCCTCCTTTATAGTCAGGGGAATATATTATTTCTTTATGAATCAGCTATGTTCATTGACCCTTTCATTTGTGTGTGACATGCACTGTTGAGTTTGTTCACTGTTTATCTATTGCATCACCGTTATATACAGCTTGTTCTCATTATAATGAGAACAGGCGGTATATAACGAATTTAAATGATTTAAAAAAATGATTCATATCATTTCATAGATGTTTGAAATTATATAGATTTCCTATCCCTTCATAGATATGACAAATTTAAAATCTGTCCACTTAAACACGTCTAATGTTGTCTCAACTTAATTGAATTGTGTTCAATTAACCTAATATATTTAAAATTGAAGTTTACTGAATTAATTTGTGTTAAAATACACAAAATATGTGTTTTATATTTGAGTTTGTCCAATGAGTTATTTTGCATTTTATTTCTAAAAATATGCTTGTTGTTATTTAAAAGTTTTAAAGGTAAATAGATTGATAAATGTGTTCACCTTACATAATACACTTTTATAAATGGAAAATAACTTTATTAAGTAAACAGCACATATAAATATTGTGCAACAGTGACATGTTCATGTTCATACTCAAAGAAATGTTGTCAACTTTACTTGAATTTCTTTTGTTCCTACTACTAAATTGTACTTTGTAAAAAAAAAGAAAAAAAGATCAATATAGTTGTGTGCAACCACTTGATGCATATTTTTAAAATAAATTAAAGCTAATAAAGTATTTTTTTCTGAGTGTAGATGCAACTAAAACACCAGGAAGTATAAAAATATTAATTTATTTTATTCAAGATTATTTTGAATCGATATCAATGTCACATTTTTGTCATGCTTAGAATGTCTGTGAGTTGGTTGAGTTGACATACACACACACAAACAAACCCTAGACCATATACTGTATATTACAGTTGCTAGCTGATTATATCTATGCACTGTATCTGGGCTGTTTTTCAAACTTGCCGATAGCCATATGGCATCAAGAGAAATATCTATTTTCCAGAATCTGAATTTGTTGCTTCCAGTAATTCTATGTCTTGTTTAATAGAGCAGGCCTTTGGTTTATCCTCTTTTCAGGAAACACTTTTGCTTTTGTCTCTTCATACAGGGGTTATATCTTCCTCTAAGGTGTCAATATGTTGGTAAGTTTCTTTGAGCACACTTTACGTTTATTGAACTTTGTATCTCAGTGTTAGCATTCCCTATGAGGCAATTGATTTTAGCTTCAGTGAGCAGCCAATGGGAAAGATAAAATAAACACAATGTCTGGTGGAACTTTAATAGGCTCTGTTTCGATTCATTCAAGACATTGCAAGTGATTTTCACTGAGGTTATGAAATTTCTATGGAAAAAAGAAAACTGGACTAGCTCTATAGTTATCGGGTAATGAAACAAAAGCCCAAATAATCTTCATCTTCACAAGCATGGCGCAATGTACATGTACCTTTCACCTAAGCTTTCTGGAACCGAGAAATCAAAATATGTCTCGATAATACTGAGCTATAGGTGGCCATTTCAGGAATGCATGGTTGAAATCCAGCTTACCTCACAGGTGATTTCAGGTTAAGCCCCGCTGAGCCCACCACAGCAATCTTCATGAAATAACTTTAAACCTCCTACGGCTTGATAAGATGCCCTGTAACACCAAACAGTCTGACCCAAAGCTTTCTCGCTTATTCCAGTCTCACTAATCTAAAAAGCCCAAAACATGAGATTATTCATTTGCCCGGATTCTAATCTCTCCAATGAGGTTAAATTAATCATGAAACAGGTTTGAGGTTTGTACAATTTCCTGCATCTCTCTTTGAATGGTTTCATAAATTGAGTTGTTTCAGGTTCTCAATTGGCGGGTAGCGAATGAAAAATGGGACATGGATCTGTTCTGATACACTGTTAAAAATGATTGTAATTTTAAAATGCTTTAGTAAAAATCTGTTTGTTTGGTTAACGGTAAATTCCCTTACTCTACTGGAATAGATCTAATACTGTTACTGTAAACATACAATGTACATTGTATATCGAGATATGGCAATATAAAAAAAAAATGCGTCTATGTATCGTTGATGTAAACGATATGATTCGTGATAGAGTTAGTTTTATCCAAGGCAAAAATTTGAATTCTGTCATCATGTACTCTCAGGTTGTTTCAAACCTATATTTATTTAACTACAAAGCTCAAATCAAGATATTTTTTAAGAAACCAGAGACATATTTCTGTACCTCTATGTTCCTCCATGTCTGTTCCTCTCAAACTTAAAAGATCCAAAAATGATAAAAGTATCGTGAAAATAATCAATCAAGTCATCTAATCAAAATTTTCTGAAGAGACACGATGGCTTTAAATGATGAACAGATGTACAACAACATGCATGCGTACTGTAGTAAACAAGGGCATTCAAATGTTTGTGCGATGGCCAAAACAACACAAGAGTGAGTAAATGCAGAACTTTACAGTTTGGGAATAGTCATTTTGACATGCTTTCTTGTGATTAGAACTGTGACCAGTTGCATTGATCATCATTTAAATCACCAGATCACATTTAGTTTTAGATCATTTAAAGCGTTTTAAAGGCGGAACATAGCGAGCACTGGGAGAGTCATTGTCAGTCAGTCACAGTGACATTACTACATTAAACTTCTATATATATATATATAATGTTGAATATCATGTATAGTAATGCAATGGGGGACAGGTTTTTGTCCTGATAATATAATAAAAATTATATTATTTAAATAATTATAAAAAAGTAATAATAAATAAAAATAATAATAAAAATAACTTATTTATTTTAACTTAAAATATTGTGATAAATATCGTATTGTGAGTTCAGGATCGCGATAGTATCGAATTGTGACACAAGTTTATCGTTACACCCCTACTGTAAACCCTAATGCCAAAAAATAATTAATGGGTTTGAGTTGTCAGACACAGACGAGGACACAGATGCTTAGTGCTTAGTGAGATTTATTGAACAGAGGTAACGGACACAGGAATTAACTTAAAGGTGAATCTTGACACGAAGAGTGATGGACAATGACAACAGACTTCCCTTTGTGAAGACAGGTAAGACAGTGATCATGAGGATGACAATAGGGACGATGAGGGCGAAGACGAGGGTGAAGAGGATGAGGAAGAAGGGCAGGTATACTTCAGGTAAGTCGCGGGTAACAAAGGTGTGGATCGGTGCAAGACCAGACCCAGACTGTGGGGATGAGGAGTGCTTATGAAGGGGACTGTTGATATGGAATGCCAGTGATTGGGGATGAGTGGGAGTGGGCAGGGCTTCCATGGGGGGAGTGTATTTGGAAGGGCAGACAAGAGGAGTGACCAGATGAGGATGACCCAGGGAGCCCACGGTGGTGTCCACAGAGGGAGGAGCCGAGGAGAGGGCGTGGTTGACAACCTCTGTGGCCCGACCGATGAAGACGACACCGGTGAAGGGGGATCCTCCAGCGCAGACGGAGAGCTGATAGACCCGAACGGCGCCGCTGGCACTGGAGACCTGGGCGGAGCCGTGGCGACGAGCCTCTGAGGGGACACCAGAACTGCAGAGGTCCCAGGCAGAACCGGTGTTACCGAAGACCCCAGCGAGTCCGAGGGGGAGGAGGGGCCCACTGCAGCCCTAGGGATGGAGATCCGTAGCGCAGCATGAAGGTCGCAAGTCCAAGGCGGAAGTGAGGTGCCGACTGTCCAAGGAGGAGCTGGAGGGATGAGGGAACCCGGTGAAGTCGCAGGGGTGAGGCATTCTGGTGGTTCCGAGGGTGGGAGGGGCCACGGTGTAGCTCGCAGGTGTCTGTGCCCAGGTGACGTGAGAGGATCCAAACCGAAGGCAGCGCCCATGGGTCCTCTTGACCAGATGAGGCTGACGCGTGTTGGACCATGCTGAAAGGAGACCCAGGGGAAGATGAAGGACAACACGACAACAGCTGAGACAGGGCTGGATGACTGGCAGTTTTGATGGGCACAGAAGGAAAACAGGTTGTGATGCCATGTCCATCTCCCCCACAATACAAACAGAGACGCTGAGTAATCCCACGTTGGCGTTCGTTGGTTGAGAGATGGTGCTTGTCGATCTGCATAGGTTCAGGTGCTGGAGGTGTGGCAGGTGGTTGGACGGGAAGAGGATCGGCAGTGGGTGCAAGAATACCACAGGCAGACAACCTAGATTGAGAAAGGCGGTGATGAGAGCCGATTTGTTCCATCCGCTAATACAGGCCAGCATGTGGAAACGCAATGCATAGGAGCTTGTGGTTTCTTGTTTACCTTGTCGAATAGAAAAGTGTTGATCATGTACAGAAAATTCGGTGGTTTGTTGACCAAATACCTCTTTAAGATTGGTGCAGAAGGCTGACACCAAGCCGGTAACGGGGGCATTGGTTTCCCACAATGATTGTTCCCACTGAAGTGCTCGGCCTGAGAGTAAGGAGTGACGTAGACCCAAGTGACGGTGAGCTAGCTGGATTAGCTGCTGGGGTGATGGTGGAAGTGTCTTGACTCAGTGAGGACCGTACTGTGTGAAACAGAGTGGTGAAGTGGTCAGCGGTGTGGTCCCCACCTGTGTCTGGAGAGCTCTGCATTTGGTCTGGTCTTCTGTCAGACACAGACGAGGACACAGATGGTTAGTGCTTAGTGAGATTTATTGAACAGAGGTAATGGACACAGGAATGAACTTAAAGGTGAATCTTGACATGAAGAGTGATGGACAATGACAACAGACTTCCCTTTGTGGTGAAGACGGTGATCACGAGGATGACGATGGGGACGACGGGGACGACGAGGACGAAGACGAGGATGAAGAGGATGAGGAAGAAGGGCAGGTATACTTCAGGTATTTCATGAGTAACAAAGGTGTGGATCGGTGCAAGACCAGACCCAGACTGTGGGGATGAGGAGTGCTTATGAAGGGGACTGGTGATTGTGCACAGGTGTATGGAATGGGTCAGGGTGTCTGTCAGAGGGTGATGGCTGTGCAGTTGTGACTTGAGTAGTGTGAACTTAAACAATTTAGTTCAATACAAATTAACTTTTATGAGTATTTAGAACTTTCCTTTTCTTTTGAGTTCACAAAACTGACACATTTTAAGTAATTTGAATTGTGTTATCATTTTGAGTTTCATGAACTTGTTTCTTTTTATTTAGACAAACTTGAATTTAACTGAAACTGGGCCCAATATGCTTTGCCATGTCACTCAACAAAAAAAAGGAAAAAGAAAAAATGAAACACAAGGGAGAATAAACCTTTTGGTGATGCAATTGCTATGCCAATGCTATGACTGCATTGTGTTACCAGTTAGCAAGTTATCATTTACTGAATTAGCTAGTTAAAGCTAGCCAAGTTACTACTACTAAACATATTTAAGTTGTGATTACATGATACTGTAGAGTACTCAACTATTTCAAGTTAAGAGCAATTGAAAGTTTTAAATATGGATATTTTTCTTAGACAAATGCATTGTTTCGCTTCACAGACCTTTTTTAACCCCCTGGGGCCATGTTGATATCTTTTATAATGGATGGATGCACTTTTTGGGCTTCAAATATAGCCCTCCTATCACTGTCATTATAAAGCTTGGAAGAGCCAGGACATTATTTAATATATCTCCGATTGGTTTTGTCTGAAAGAAGAATGTCATATACACCTAGAATGGCTTGAGGGTGAGTAAATCATGGGGTAATTTAATTTTTTTTGGTGAACTATCCATTTAAACATTTTGATGTAACTGATTTTTGTACATTTTTGATGTACTGATTGATTGATTGATTGATTGATTGATTGATTGATTGATTGATTGATTAATTGATTGATTGATTGATTGATGCAATATTGGACCCACAGATTGGGCGCAGTGTTGAATTGGTTAAATCTCATGTTGATAAAGTAATGTTTATTGCAATAAATTAGTGTTGTGAGTCATAATGTCATTACTGTGTTAAAGTTCTTTTTTAAGAACAGGAATAAAAAGGAATATGCTAAACACTAATAATAAAGCAAAACCAGTTGAGAACCGCTTATAGGGTGCAGGTCAATTTATGGTGGTCCAATCAAGGACCACCCGCACTGCTGAGAAGGGTATATACCAGTCAACATCAAAACCAATCAAATGTTGCAGGCATTGCAACTATGTAAATTTTCTGTATGCCTTCTTTGCAATATTACATTGGCTTCCTTGTTAGCAAACATTAAATGGCCTTTGTTTTTTTGCAATTCAGCAATCTCAAATATGAAATCGCAGTCATTTTTAACTGTGTGGGAAAGTCTCTGTTGTCACTTTGACATTTTCTTAGGAAAAGCCAGTGTGGCACCAACCGAGCCTGGGCCTGAAGCGCATGCCATTAGATTAGCAGTGTGTTACTGTAGCTCCACTCTCTAACAAGGCCTATTTATATTCCTCACATAGACACTAACAGTTTTATCCTTACTTAGTTAGTGCTCCTGTCAACTGAAGCTATCTGTTCTATGCCTCACTACAGACAAATTTAGAGGGAGAAAACAGGTCTCTGTGCGCCTGAAAATACATCATCACATGCAAATTACGGCTGATAACGTGAGACATAGGAGTCTAAAGGGGAAAGATTATCAACTATTTAGGCGCCGGGGGCTCCAGATGCAGAGAGCCAATTGCTTTCTGTTAATGCCGCTAACCAATGATATCTCTGTGAGACTCCCCTAACTCCACGCTATCAGGCCGACTACATTTGGTGCAATTATCAGCTGCGAGGATTGATAAGAAATAAACAAAGGAAAGAGAGCAACTTTTCCTCTGCTTCAGTTTACCTGACACATATTAATCAATTTATGTTCAAGTTCAGAAGTATAGTATCTAGCATACTAATCACACTATATGATTATAGACAAAGAAGTGAAATGTGTGAAACAAATGTCCTCAGCAAATACTGATATGCGTGATTAATTGTTTTACATTTAAATAAATTGTATATTATGTAAAGTAACTGATTTATTTGAATTTAAATGGGGGGCAACTTTTAATTGTTGCTATGCATTTGAAAAAGAAAAAAAAATCCCCTCCTCGGACAAGTTACATTTTTACTTGCAGAATAAATGACATGGCTTAATGTCAAGCCCTATATATATCTACTAGACATGACGGAAAAGATCAATCTGCAACACCAGATCCTGCCAAGGCTGAAACTCCGCAATGATAGTCCGATCTTTCCTCAGGTACAGCTGGAGCCCGCTGTGTTTGCTTTGACTCTCGCCCAGAGCCTCTACCTGTAGGAAGGTCATTGGGAGGGAAGGGAGGGAATGAGTGCATGCAACCTGAGAGAGCAAGATAAACAGAGGTAGCTTCGCTCCACTTAGCCGAGCAAATAGTCAGGATATTACAGCAAAGGGGAAAACTGTCACCCGTGGCTCACTAACCAGCTGTTTGGAATTAGGTGCAAATAAAGGGACTAATTGATTTCCATTTTCACAGAGAACCTCTTGCAACAAGCTAATTGGTATAGAATCAACCAGATTGTGATGAATTGTTGCGGCTTAGATGGTCTAGAGAGAAACAAAGCTAAGCAATGAACTTTAAATGAGTGAATTTTACATGTTTTAAGATGAATGGCTTGCTGTCAGGCCTTCTTAACTTGAACACTGGGCAGCAGCTGGAAATGCAGTCGTCACGTGCTGAAATGGCATTGACTTCTCTCACTCACGCATACACACAAACTCATCCCTCTTTTGTCTATTGCTGTAGCCTGACCTTGGAGTTCTTCAAACTTCTTTGTCGGTGTGGCATTCAGAGATGGGCTCAGCTTACAAACTACTGCAGGCCGGGGTCGGATCTAGGCATGGGCAGCAAAACTCTATAGGGCTTTTCTTTGAAGTGATGCAGTGTTAGAATGTTCCAGCTAGACGCTTATCAACAAACATCCAATAACGTACTCATATTTGCGTGCTTTGGACAGTCACTGAAACATTGCACATTGAATATAAACCAAGCGGTAACCTCCCCCAGTTTCTCTTGAAGCCAATAGGGAAGTGACTTAAACTGCAATTCATCAACTGGCCACTAGGGACAGTCTCCAAAAGTGAGCAGAAACTCATTGAGCCCCATGGTAAAATGCCCAACTTTACAGCAGAAAAAAAAGTTTACAGCCTGGTACAAATTGGGGTTTTGGTCTATACGGCTAATTTTGCCCTTCATGACAACTGTGAGGGAGGTGAATTTTTTTATTACTCATTCATTTACACTATAGAAAGCCTTTAAGTTCGTCATAATTAAGGGCATGGCCACTTTGAGTGACAGGTAGATTGCCTTTGTCTGCTGTCTGTTAATCACGTCACCTCAGCTCCAGCCACGTCCTGACTTATTGCCCATTTGATGTCAACCAGGCTGACTTTTGAGGCTTCAAAAATGCTCTTCAGAACCTTATGGCTGATGTCACGGTCACTACGTCCATATATATATACATGATATAAACAGTAAATTCAGAGTTTCAGAGGAAAAATGACAAATACTGACACAAAACGCAACTATTTGAGTGAAATCTTACCTTTACAGTCCGAAATGTCCATGCAGTATAAACTCGATAGTACTGTCGGCAATATGAGGATGGGCGATGCTAGAGCTTTTATGTAAACAGGTCGCATGTTGCATTCATCCAATCAGTGGAACTGACACCGCAAATATGCAAATAAGAAGGTTAACCCAGGGTTTAGAAAAACACTCAACAGGCTGTAGTGGAAAAGCAGAGGCTTGAAAAAACACATGAGCAAAAACGGGCAGAAATAAATGCTAATTATGTATCTTCTTATTATGTATCTTCATGAATATTTATCTTCATATTTATTTATGAATATACATTTCTATAGCTCTGACTGATTTCAAAGTGGCCACCATTAAAATGGCTCATACCATTGCAATTACCTGAGCAGTTGAAAACCTTGCTCATTTAAGAACTTCTAAGATGGAGCAAGAACATAATGTGAGTGTTTAAAAAGCATGTGGATAGTTTAGTTCCCCTTCCCCTCTGTATGTTGATGCACATTAAAATGAATGTACAAAAAAACACTCATTTTTGAAAAACGCAAGGTCTAGAGACATAAAGTTGAATTTTTACTATAGCACTGGGTTTTTTGAGTTTGAATATCATTTTGCGTGACCATTATAGCAACAATGGATATTTTAGCACAGATCTTGAAAGTAAAGGAAACAAGAACATTCAAACTGGGAACAAACACGATTTTTAATGTTTAATGTTAAAATGGGTTCATATTTATTCATTAGATAATGTACTTATCCATTTAGTTGTGAGTACAGTGTGCTTGCAGAGAGACTCCGCCCATGTGCTTTTCTTTGATAGATTTTTTCTCTTCTTGTAGTCGTTTCACATTTGGTGTGGACGAATAGCTTGTCACTGGAATCGTATAGCATTGCGTCTCGTAAGGACACGGTGTAAGGTGTCCCCACGACCCCAAAAATTCCTTGTTTTCATGGCTTTCCATGTTTTCTCTATTATACGGTAGGGAGCGCTATTACACATCTTCTGAAAGAGTACCAAAATCTCCGGATAAAAACACAAGCGAAAAAAAAAGCAGAAACAAGTGATATCATATGTTAGCAAATGCATATGTAAAATAAAGTGATTTTCAACATTAAACAGCATACAAATCAAAATGGCCTCATGTTACTGAATGAAATGTCGACCCAGGACGAGCTATACGATTATGAAACGTTGGAGGTGTTGATGGACTCAATCTACTCCATTTGTGTTTTGATTATCATTCTGAATCAGAATGTAGTCTTAGACAAAAACGATATTTTCTCAGCTTTTTACTCAAATTGTTGCTTTTTTATGAAACATACACACATTCAAGTGTTGATAACAAGTAAAATATTTTTTTTCTTTTGTTTAAAAGCAGAGGCTCTGTTTTTTTTCTTTTGCATGCTCAGATATTCATAAAACGAAATATTCTGGGGGCCATGAAATTTTTGTGAAAATTATCAAAAATGCTGGCAGTGGCATCAAATATGGACGAAGAGAGACTACAAGGTATGTTTACATGACAACAATGTACTAAAAACTGATGGCAACATTGTCAAAATGATCCCCGTACACAAAAATTTTGCAAAAATTACAAAAAAAGCTGTTGATGTCGCTTTGTCTAGAAAAACCCTGCGAACGTGTAACATGCATGAGTGTGATGTCACCATTTCACAGGTTTGCGTGTTTGTTGTTTACATGGAAATGGTAAAGGAAAACCTTGCATTTTGAAACCTGTTTTCAAAAGCTTGTGTTTTCAGGCACCCAAAGCCCCATTGTCGTGTAAACGAACGGCCAAAACGCATAAAAAGTATTCAGTTTTTACTCGAAACCAGTGTTCTGTAAACATAATTGTGGAAGGAAACATTGGAGACCGACAAGTTACATCAGGAGAAGCTTCACAGAATTCATGAAAATACTGTTGTGTTCTTATAGTTTTACACCCTTCATTGTAGTTGCATGACGAAAGAGTACAAATCCCCCAAAAAAATCCACAAACAGAAATATCCCAACCCACACTGTTCTGAGAAAAAATTGTCTAATATCTTGTTATGACTTGTTTAGACACGCTGTTATACTCACATTAAAAATCCATGTCTAAGGGACAAAATATCATAGACTTTAGGGATGACTAAAACAACCTAAAACTCACATCACCTTGCAACTGCATTGCAACACCCTGGTATCATGGTGTTCAATTTTACATGGACAACCACTAACATTTACTTCAGAAATCTAGTTTACTGTACCAAGGATTCACACTCACAAAAGCAATGCAACACCCACAGAACTGTTCTAACAGAAAAAAAGGTCTGAAAAGAGCCTTTGTCATTGTATCTATTGAATAGGCACAGATTCCCCATTCTTTATGATCTTATCTGCTGCTAGCAGAAGAAAAAAAAAGTAAAAGCAACACTTATTGACATCCTCCAAAAACTATTTTATCTCTCCACTGACATTCTTTACAGAATCAGTGACTGGGTTCTCAAGAGTTCCAATGACTTGGCGATTCAATCATTACTATAAGACAGCAAATGACGTAGCCTTGCCGAGTCAATAGATGGTACTGAGTCATGTTGAACACACACACACACACACACACACACTTCACAAGCTGCACACAGAGAAGCTATTCAGAAACGCCACCATCAAATATTCTCTACCCCATTGAACCATAGATGCAGTGACAGCATCAAATGTCACAAAATCTAAGAAGGAAATTAAACAGACTCCGAGGTCTATTTAGGATATTAAACTAAGCCAAGCATGACATCTTCAAGAGAATTTAACTAATCATAGGAAGCATTTTTTTGAGAGTTCTCAAGCGCCTACTTAACAATATTGAACAGCTTTAGACTAGGAGACAAATCTGAGTGAAGGCTTTTCGAAAAAGTGCTTAAATATTGTATCAACTAAAGCATCTCTGAGGTTTTGCTGAATAATCTGAAATTCTGTGGCAAGTGTAATCCTCAAGAAATTTGTTAGTTTTAACTTGATTTGAAAGGAGTATTTGAGGAATTTAAATGCCAATCTAGCTACTTCTTAAAATTATGTTTGTTTACAGACTTTGTAGCCAGACTTTGACACGGCAAACATGCCAACATGGCGAAATTCAGTTACGAGTTTTGTTTTTTAAGCATGCGTTGTCAGTACATGTTTCCAGACTGGCTGCTGCACTCAAAAGTAGATGCCAGCCAATTGGATTAAAGCTTGCCAGATCCGGAAAGTGCTTGCTAGACCAAATTTTCATAAAAAATGCTGCACAAGTTTGTCACAAAAAAAATGTGTTTAAAAACATGAGCAAAAAAATCCACTCAAGTCGTGCAAGTCACACTCACTTTGTCGTTTTAAATTACCAGTTTTTTTTTCTTTTATACTTTAGAAGTTTAATATGTTGGACTAATATTTTTAAAATATCATTTAATGTTTTAGTCCTACTGAAATTGTACAAAGATTTGGATTTTGGCGTTAGATTGAACACACTGTAAAGACAGTAACGAGGATGTCAATTTTACACCAATCACAGGGCGAGTCCGAATCGATGATGAAACATTTGAAGAACCAGTTATTCAACTCGAACCTTGAGCAGGACATTTCTTAGTAATCCTACTCAGTTTGAGGTACATTATGTGTGTGTGTGTGTGTGTGTGTGTGTGTGACGTAAGAGGACACAAATGTGTATAATCCGTATGACAGGTATTACAAGGAGAGGGTGAAATATGAGGACATTGGCCATGTCCTCACTTTTCAAAATGCTTATAATTCATACAGGATGAGTTTTTTTTTTTTCTAAAGTAAAAATGCAGAATGTTTCCTGTGATGGGTAGGTTTAATAACAGTGCATACGTTAGCCGCGCACTGACGTGAATAACTGATGGAACATTAAGTGGGCACATTGAGTATGCCTGACCCACCCAATCAGAAGCTTGGCTCACCCTTGGCCCTAAGCCAAATAACGACTTCAATATTTCAGCTCCAGGTTTTGAGCAAGATCGTGGTTTTCAGTTGCCTGCCATCAAATATTTGGCTTGTTATTTAGAAACTAGAAAGCCCAATTTAAGCCTCTTTTTTCGTATAAGCATTCAAACGATTTTAAATTTTATAATTAAATCAATTTTCTTTTTAGACTTTTCTTTTTTGCGTCTCATGTTCACCGGTCAGTTCTTTACAGAGAATGATAATTTTTTGTTATTTTTCCTCTAAACTATGCAAAAGGGAATGGTTTTGAGTGCTCTCTCCAATTTCACAAGCAATAGTGCTGTCTTTCTGAACATCTGCACTGTAACAGCAGAACAAAGAAACAAACAAAAAAAAAGTTACTGACTAACTTCCATAGACATGTTTTTGCACTATAAAACAGAACAAACTGCACAAACGCTGCGTCTCCGGACCACAGTGTTTTTTTCCTCAAAGAGAACAAATTAGATTAGTAAATTATTTAAGCTATTCATAAATACAGTCTTTGCCAAGTTAAATTAGCACTTTGAACAAATCAGTTGAATTCAACTATGGTCTTAGTTCCATATTTAAAAAGTAGCCTATTATACATGTTTTTTTATAGAGTAGTCTATTATTAAAATAATTATGAGCTACTAATTACATCTTCAACAGTCTAATTAGATTACTTTTCCAATTATTCACTTTCTAAAAACTAATACTTATTACCAATCACAGTAGTTTTAATTCTTTCAAATAAATAATATACAATTGCATTAATTTTTCTTGAACTGACCAAAATATTTAAAGCGAGAAAGTGGATTACAGTTTAACATAAAATTTACCATTTTGACATTAAATCCACTATTGTTTTATATCTGGCATAAGAGGACACAGATATGACAATATATTTAAAAATACAGTTCATGGCTTTATTGCTCAGTGTTATTTCATCTTCTCTTGACTGAGAGACTGCATTACAATATACCTCTAAACTTTGAAATTTTGCTTGTTTTAAAAGTTTTGCTTGTAGTAAAAACACTTCATTCAGATTTTTTTTTTTTTTTCCCAGAAAAAAAATCTCTCGTCATTTTACTTATCTAGTAAATGCTAGGGGTGTCCCTGACTAAGGATTTACACATTCGAATCAGAATGTTCGAATCTCTCTATGGTCGACCGATAGTCGAATCATCTCTGTGTGTGTAAACCATAGACCGTAAAAAATAAACGGTATAAACGGGTTGGGAAGGGCAGGACACTAATCAGCAGGAGGATAAGACTATTTTTATTTTACTTTACACACGGCACACAGCCAACACTTTTAATGAAGTGATCAAAACTAGGCTACACTACTAATTCGTAAATTAACCGTTCTCTCATAACATTTAAAAGCCGTGATCGAAACACAGAACATCACACAAATATATAAAAGAACATTTTGATAAATAAACCTAAAAAAATACCTGCCTAGAGAGGAAAAGAACACTTTGAGTGCATTTATATGCACGTTCTTAAGCCGATCAACATGACATCATGACTTTGCGTAAACATACACGCCACTTTCTAAAGGTAAGTGGTGTGTTATCTATACGCATTTTGAGCTATCCGCGTGTATGTCTACGCCGTGTGATTCCGCGTGTATGTCTACGCCCAAACAAACCATCATCTCTGCGTGTATGTCTACGCCCAAACAAACCATCATCTCCGCGTGTATGTCTACGCCCAAACAAACCATCATCTCCGCGTGTATGTCTACGCCCAAACAAACCATCATCTCCGCGTGTATGTCTACGCCCAAACAAACCATCATCTCCGCGTGTATGTCTACGCCCAAACAAACCATCATCTCCGCGTGTATGTCTACGCCCAAACAAACCATCATCTCCGCGTGTATGTCTACGCCCAAACAAACCATCATCTCCGCGTGTATGTCTACGCCCAAACAAACCATCATCTCCGCGTGTATGTCTACGCCCAAACAAACCATCATCTCCGCGTGTATGTCTACGCCCAAACAAACCATCATCTCCGCGTGTATGTCTACGCCCAAACAAACCATCATCTCCGCGTGTATGTCTACGCCCAAACAAACCATCATCTCCGCGTGTATGTCTACGCCCAAACAAACCATCATCTCCATGTGTATGTCTACGCCCAAACAAACCATCATCTCCGCGTGTATGTCTACGCCCAAACAAACCATCATCTCCGCGTGTATGTCTACGCCCAAACAAACCATCATCTCCACGTGTATGTCTACGCCCAAACAAACCATCATCTCCACGTGTATGTCTACGCCCAAACAAACCATCATCTCCGCGTGTATGTCTACGCCCAAACAAACCATCATCTCCGCGTGTATGTCTACGCCGTGTGATTCCGCCAACCTGATCTGACAGAATTAATATTTATAGCCTAATTTTATATTTTGGAGCAACTAACTCCACTCCTACCCTAAACCTACCCACTGTCAACAATATAAAACACGTAACAGGCAAATAAATGTACAGTCACATGTATTTATTGCAAAAACGGACCAAAAAACAGTATAAAAGTATTAACTCATGTTTCATTCCAAGTCTTCTGAAGTCATACGATATCTTCATGTGAAGAACAGAGTTGATATTATTGTTTTAGTCGGTGAAATGATGATCGCGCCCCTTTGTGAACAGAACACACGCACTGGATTTCTGTCTGATTCAAATGATACACGCGAGACAACAATGATGAAAATGACGCGATCGGTCCCGAGAAACAGGAGGGCCAATGGCATTTTACAATCAAAGCTGACGTAATGACGCAATTGGTCACGAGACACACGACAGCCAATGCTGTCAAAGCTGACCTGACGTTTCTTCCGGTGGCAATATTTGAAATGTATTATTAATCTTTGGCGGATGGACTCGACGTTACTGATCGCTTTTGGGGATTTTCTTCACACAAATCAATCGTGGCCTCAGAACACTTGGAGTATTTTGTACTTTCTGAATAAATTGTGCCTGCAGTCATATCTGCCTGTTATCCTGTTTATTATAATACACAAATGGGTAGGTTTAGGGAAGAGTTTGAGTTACGTGTTCAAAATGTGTCTGAATATGTGTGTGTCCACAAGGTAAATGGATTAATAAACATACTAAATTATGTTTTTTTGAAAATGTAAAAATGCAGAATGTTTCTTGTGATGGGTAGGTTTAGGGGTAGGGGCAGTGTAGAGGGGTAGACAGAAATGGCGTTGATAAACACGCTAAAAAGTGATTATGCGTCTTTATAGCACGCCAAAATGGCATACGAATTGGCGTGTCATACATACGCCATTTCATGAGATCAGTCTGAGCCGATTGTGCATAAAGGGGGTCGCACACCGGACTGAAGCTCAGCACCGTGTCTCAGGAATCTCACACCAGGCAGACATGAACATTATATATGAGGAAGCTCAATTTTGAATCGACTTCTGACAGAAGAGCTGCACGATGAGTGTATCTTGTAGCACAGGGTGAAATCAGTATGTACATTCACAATTTGAGGGAAATATACATTTAATCGCCACGGATAGGCGTCGAATGCCGCCGTCGGTGTATATGTGTTCGAATTTTAAAGGCGCGGCGTCTTTATAACACTAATATTGAGCACCCCCATATTGCCAAAATGGTATAATCCTCGTTTCATAACACCCGCGAAGATTCGACCATGAGATGGTTGAATCCGGTCCTGCATATCGATGCATCGAATCTTCACCTATTAGGGGTCACCCCTAGTAAATGCATCTTGATTTAAGAATTTTTAGATTAGACTAGACAAAGACAAACACTAAGTAAGAAGGGCATTTTTTGCAGTGCTGTGTCCCGGCTGAGTTTTGGCTGTACTCGTTCATCAGCCTCTCTGTATGATGTGGTTTATGACATGGTCTATGATAGTAGCTCTTATTTCATCAGTTAACCCTAATTCTGGCCCTTCTTTGGGCACCACCATGCATTCTAACGCCTCAATCTCTTCCAGGCATTCCTCTCCGCTGGCTTCGTCCCACTCCTCTCCCTTGTCCTGGTACTCATCTTCCTCTCCCTCGTGCAGGCATTTTTCGTACTTTCTTTGTGTTGCTCTATATTATTCCTTTTTCCACACAAGATAATTCCAAAGAGGCCCCTCGTTTACTGTATATGGTCATGTGAATGCATGGGCGTAGATTACGCGGGGGACGTGTCCCCCTCACTTTTAATAAAATGTATTTTCGTTCCCCGCACTTTTACTGGGTCTCACCGATCCTTGTCGACCTGCTCCGACCGGGATCCGAACCGGCGTTACGCCGGCTTCACACTGCACGCGTAAGCAGGGCGTAGGCAGCGCTGAAGCAGCGCGTGTGTAAAGCAGTAGCAGCGCGCGCACTTTTTCCTTTCACACAGGCAGCGTTTGTCGCGCGCAGTTGTCACGCGCAGTTGTATACAGAGTAGGCTACTCTATAATGGATAAGTTTGCATTTCTCTTTAATGTATTTGAAATGGAAATAAAGCAAAGATTCAGATTATCATGAAGCATTTATCATTATTTTTAAAAAATCGTTTCACTTGTTTCTGATGTTTTTTTTATTTCGTTTAGTGCGAGTTTTTGATAGAAGAAAGGCCATCGCACTATATGTCCATGAAAAGCACATTGCTAAAAAGAGAAACTTCAGGAAATCGTCTTGAAATATTGGATAGGCATCAAATTTACATGCATTACCCATCATAAACCTCTTAAAGATAATTCATAAATGACTGTAATAACTAAGAGGAAACTTCTTAATGATTTATCGAATAATTAATAACTAAATGAGCAAATTATCTAACAACGTTTTTAAAAAAAAAAAAGACAAAATAACGCACATCATAGTCTATCTACATGTCTATACTGTTTGTGTGCTATATTAATCTGTGTATATTCTATTTACCTATCCATATTTAGTTGTTCGTTCGTGAGACAACGAAAGACTGTCAAAAACACTTAAAAATGACGTACCATCAGCACCAAGAGCCGCTCACGCTCACCAACTTCCTCCCATGCTTTTTCCTTCACTTGCAAGTCTTTATAAAGCAAACTGTGTGGATCACAGAGAACTGTGTGCTTCTAAACCTCCATGATGAGAGTGTCATCCATTGCTGTCTTTCCAGGACAGGTGCACTCTGAAGAACACTGCCTGTGACACCACTTGCTTTTTGTTTATCGTTTCTGATATGCCAGCATATAGTTATAATATATACATAATTTAATTCATATTTAATTTAAGCTAAACTGGCATACATTATTTAAAATTAGTTTTGTAGTTCAGGCAAAAACTTATGGCAGTGACTTCGTTTTTTGTGTAGGCTAGAACTTTTTTTCTTCCACAGCGCCGGATGTCATGGTGACTGAGAAACACACGGAACACTTCACTAAATTATTTCATGGTTAAATGTGTTATTTTTCATGTTAACCAGGTTAATTTTGATCAGAACAATGCACTGTGGCTTTAATTCATCGTGAGCAGCGCGTCAAAAATAGACCTGGCGCCGAAACGATCGCGGCACTGCCGCTTCTGCTCTGCTCCTGCTACGCGCCGCTGCGCTGCCTCTGCTGCCGGTGTGAATGCACTCATTGATTAACATGGGCGCCGAAAAAAATACGCGCTGCTTACGCCCTGCTTACGCGTGCAGTGTGAAGCCGGCGTTACGCAGAGCAGAAGCGGCAGTGCCGCGATCGTTTCGGCGCCAGGTCTATTTTTGACGCGCTGCTCACGATGAATTAAAGCCACAGTATATTGTTCTGATCAAAATTAACCTGGTTAACATGAAAAATAACACATTTAACCATGAAATAATTTAGTGAAGTGTTCCGTGTGTTTCTCAGTCACCATGACATCCGGCGCTGTGGAAGAAAAAAAAGTTCTACACAAAAAACGAAGTCACTGCCATAAGTTTTTGCCTGAACTACAAAACTAATTTTAAATAATGTATGCCAGTTTAGCTTAAATTAAATATGAATTAAATTATGTATATATTATAACTATATGCTGGCATAACAGAAACGATAAACAAAAAGCAAGTGGTGTCACAGGCAGTGTTCTTCAGAGTGCACCTGTCCTGGAAAGACAGCAATGGATGACACTCTCATCGTGGAGGTTTAGAAGCACACAGTTCTCTGTGATCCACACAGTTTGCTTTATAAAGACTTGCAAGTGAAGGAAAAAGCATGGGAGGAAGTTGGTGAGCGTGAGCGGCTCTTGGTGCTGATGGTACGTCATTTTTAAGTGTTTTTGACAGTCTTTCGTTGTCTCACGAACGAACAACTAAATATGGATAGGTAAATAGAATATACACACATTAATATAGCACACAAACAGTATAGACATGTAGATAGACTATGATGTGCGTTATTTTGTCATTTTTTTTAAAAACGTTGTTAGATAATTTGCTCATTTAGTTATTAATTATTCGATAAATCATTAAGAAGTTTCCTCTTAGTTATTACAGTCATTTATGAATTATCTTTAAGAGGTTTATGACGGGTAATGCATGTAAATTTGATGCCTATCCAATATTTCAAGACGATTTCCTGAAGTTTCTCTTTTTAGCAATGTGCTTTTCATGGACATATAGTGCGATGGCCTTTCTTCTATCAAAAACTCGCACTAAACGAAATAAAAAAAAACATCAGAAACAAGTGAAACGATTTTTTAAAAATAATGATAAATGCTTCATGATAAATCTGAATCTTTGCTTTATTTCCATTTCAAATACATTAAAGAGAAATGCAAACTTATCCATTATAGAGTAGCCTACTCTGTATACAACTGCGCGTGACAACTGCGCGCGACAAACGCTGCCTGTGTGAAAGGAAAAAGTGCGCGCGCTGCTACTGCTTTACACACGCGCTGCTTCAGCGCTGCCTACGCCCTGCTTACGCGTGCAGTGTGAAGCCGGCGTTACACTGCGCGGCGGCGGGCAAATTAACAGGGATGCTAAAAACAGCTTTCTTTAATCTGGGTTGATTGCGCGCTTCTTGAGGTCACGGGCAAGTGTATTTACATAGAAACTAATGTGAATACATCAAGATTTAAATTCAGAGACAAAAAATAATCTATGCATGACCTGTCATTTTATTCGCATCTAAATATGAGGAGGGCGCTCTCACAGAATGTCAAACGTGGATTCGTAGAGGTAATATCCAGTCAGGCTGGAGCTGCAGCTAAAGGAAAACAATCGTTATGAGAGATGAAACGTGACGACGACAATCAGACGATTGCGACAATATATGCTTTATGTGTGTTTTTCAAGTCATCTCAATGTAGGCTATTTATTGACAATAAAGTATAGGCCATCATATGAATAATTCAGTTTTTAATGTTAAGTATATTCTGCTCACCAAGGCTGCATTTATGTAATCAAAAATAGTTCAAACAGTAATATTTTGAAATATTATTACAAATTAAAACAGCTTTTTTCCTATGTGAATATATAGTAATTTATTCCTGTGATCAAAGCTGAATTTATCATCATTACTCCAGTCTTCAGTGTCACATGATCCTTCACTTATCATTCTCATATGAGGATTTTATAATCAAGAAACATTTATGATTATTATCTGTGTTGAAAACAGTTGTGCTGCTTAAAAATGTTGTGGAAACCATGATAGCCATGTAATACATGTTATTTTTCAGGATTCTTTAATGAATAGAAAGTTCAATGGATAGCATTTATTTGCATTCATTAAATAAATTATTATCTTTTGTAATATTAAAAATATCACTTGTGATCAATTTAATGCATGTCTGATCAACAAAAGTATTAATTTCTCTCTTTTTTAATTTTACCACAAATGTTTAGATGGTTTCCACAAAAATTAAGCATCACCATGAGCAGCACAACTGATAATAATCATAAATGTGTGTTGATCATCAGATCCTCATATGAGAATGATTAGTGAAGGATCACTGAAGACTGGAGTAATGATGATAAATTCAGCTTTGATCCCAGGAATAAATCACACTTTACTATATCTTCACATAGAGAACAGCATGGTTTACATTAGAATATATATTTTTTTACATTGCATAAAATCTATGTAGTCTTAATGCACAAGTGTTTGTATGGCTAGTATATAAACCAATCATAAAATTGGCACAAAAAATAGGAGAATAATATTATAAATATTAATTAGTGGTTATTGTTCAGCAGTGTATTTGATATCTTGCCCAATTAAAAGCAAGAGATGCGATAAATTATATTGGTCCAAAAAAATACAAATAATTTCTGTCCCCCTCACTTCTGAAAAGATGGCTACGGTCCTGTGTGAATGAAAGAATATTAACACCTGAACAACTCCTAGACGGGAATCAGCTGTATATATATTTGAACAACTTCAATCGGCTGTTGTGCTAACTGTGTTAAGAGTTTATGAAATTTGTTAAAAGTATTGACAAAATAGCGATTGTAAAAAAAGAAAGAAAAAAAAGTAAATTCAGTCTTATCAGCCAGACCAATACTGCTTTCTGTGTTGTTTACAAAGTCTGATTTCAATTGCATACAGTGGATGAGGATATTTTCCATTCATCATACGTCCCCGTGCCTTGCCTTCCAATATCAGTTTTCTACAGCAAAGTGCGACTTTCCCCTCTGCCAGATATAAAGACCGCATCCAAAAACACTGCAAACTATTTATAGTACACAAACTGACCCACATCCATGCATGAGCAATGCATGCCCCAGTCGTCACTAATGATCTCTTTCTATCCAAGTTAGAAGTGGTTGCGATTGCTTGCAGGATAGCATTTTGTGGCATTAGACTATCCTTTCACTGACCCGACAAAACAGTGCCCGCATGGATGAATTTCAGATGGAAATTCATGGATGAGAGTCCAAAGCCTGGTGGCTCAGAAATGTTATGCTGCATGCATTAAGTCAGATAAGATTCAGACATCTTAACACATCCCAGAGTTCACTAGCTTGCCAGTGCGCCAGTTCAAAAGATATATAATTTACGCACTGAACATGTCATTTTCAATGCACTTAAACTGCTTGAAGGAATGCGGCTGGTGTTTTGAGGAGCCAAAAGTCTTTTTAATTTGCAGAAAAACAGATGATTTCTGTCTCAGTCCTTTTTAATTTCATGCATGCCTGTCTTGTTATACTTCATCATTAAAAGCGTGTTGAGCACACACAGTGCACTGTATGTACACTGATTTCAAAGCTTTTCTCATCAGAGCGGATGTCAACAGATCGGCAGTTTAAGCACAAAACAGAATGAGGATTAATAGATGAAGCCAAAGCAAAGAAAAGGCCAACTGAGACTCTGCTCTAGCAGAATATAGTGGTTATATTAAGATCGAAGAAGGGTGCAAATTACACAATTAACTTCTTTGGGGTTGATGGGCAGTGTTAGAAATTGACTGAGCCAGTACTTCTGTGCTATTCTCTTGTACCAGAAGGTCTAATAAACCATTGGTAATCCCTCTGTTCCTGTCACTTTCACTAGACACATACTGTTAACCATGCAAGCCAATGTTTTGACTGTTGGCATTACATTTGGTGCATACTGTAGCTTAATCTGGCCAAGAACCCTCCACTCGGTTATGAAGATAAACTGTGGCCAACATAAGAGTCTAGCAATCACACTGTAGTCACCCTATGCCAGATTCAGACTAGTCAATATTTTGGTCTGTTATTTACAGAGCCCCTAAAGGGACATGGTGAAGAAATAAAAACTGAGATTCCAGGTAAAATTATTTGGCAATGCTATTATTGCGGTCCCCCGAGAAACTTTGCGTTCACTCGTAAAGAAGCGAAAGCAACATTTCTCGAGGGAACGCAAAACATTTGCGAGAGAAGGAAAAACCATTGACTTATTATTTTTTCTCCCCTCTCATATTTTTCCCCACCGCCATGTCCCCTTAGGGACTCCGTAGTTATGATGGTCACTGTGTCAGATATGCAGATAATGTCCTGTCGTTGACAATAAACATGCCAGACTGCTTCCTGACCAATCTTCACTTGCCATCTTTAATGACGCTTGTGATGTCATAGAGAAGGCAGAACTAACTAGCGACTGACTTCTGGAAACACGAGTGTAAACAAACAATTGTTGTACTTGCCTAATGCTAATTCTAGCATTCACCAGGTTTCAAACAAGCCTTTGCTATCGTTCGCCATCATTTATATTTTTTCACTGTTTTGGTTGTAACTTCCCAGCAAGCAATAGTAATCTTTTCACCATCTTGGTGAACCCAACAGAGACCCAAAAGAGTCCGGCTATGAGTAATGCTTAATTGGGTTACATTGTTTTTGCCAAAATAACTTGCGAGATTCCATCATGAAAGAATGGCCACACACTAGAAGATTTTAAACCTGATTTTGAGCCTGATTTGCACCTCCAAGTTTTTCTTCTTAGGTCACATTTGATCTTGCGAGTCTCCACGAGAACTCGTCTCGCTGTAGAAATGTTACTAATCAACAGGTGTGTGTTCTCGCAGTCCGGACGAATCTTCTAGTGTGTGCGTTCAGAGGATTATAATGCTAAAAAACTGTTGAAACTGCCCTCATGAATGCGGTCTCCCACAGTTTTAAATTTTAAAGATTTGAAAATCGTCTAGCGTGTCCCAGGCCTGAGCAATGTCAACTGTGATTACAAAATGTTTGTTTTCTTTTCTTTGACATGTTAATGTTTTAGCTGTCTAGTGTATTCTTGGGCTATGGTTAGAGGTCTATTACATTTTCACAAACTGCCCAAATTTTGCTTTGTTTTAGCCTAGATGTCAGGGCTGTGTTTGGACAAATATTTTAAATGCAAAACTGCTTGCTGGGATTCCTCCTTTGCTTAACTCTACATAGCAGCACTAGTACCACCATCCCTCTCAGTTTGCCATGTTTGACTTTATATTAAGTGGCCTTAACTACAATGTACTTACAAAAAAATAAGTACAATGTACTTACTGTGTTCATATTGTAAAGCAAAACACATTTGACGATATTAAGGGATGGATATGGGTACAGTTAGGGACAGGTTCAAGTTCAAGTTCAAGAGTTTTATTTGTCACATACACAGTTATACAGAATACAACCGGCAGTGAAATGTAAACAGGTCCGCTCCATGGACAGCAAATAACAATTAACAAAAAAAAAAAGCACAATAAATTATAAAATAGGGATAGGATAAAATAGGAATAGGATAAGGTGCTATATATACATATGTAGAATTATGAATAAATCAAGTAAAAGAAATAAGAGATGTGGAATAAAATAAGTGAGATAAAGTAAACTGGAGACTATAAAAATAAATACGTGGATAACAGAAGTGCAGGAGTGTACTGTGCAAACAGCATTATAATGAGTAGTTACATGAAACACAAGAATAAAGTGCAGTGCAATATCAGTATGCCAGTTTGTTAGTACTGAAGTGAGGTGAAGTCACATGTTGAAGGTACAGGTGTGGTGTTTGTACCTTCAACTGTGCCGTGATACACCACTATTGCTGCTACGTACACTTTGAGGGTGGAGGGAGACAGCCTTTGCTCCATCCCATCTCGCAGGAAGGAAAGCACGACACCAGTCGAACACCATGGAGATTCCAGAGGTCTAGACGCAGGTGCCATAGAGTGCCACGTCCCTGAGAAAGAAGGTCCTTCCTCAGGGGAATGGGCCAAGTTAGTTCTGGGAAACAGGTCCGGTTGGGCCAGTAGAGTGCAACTAACAAGACCTGCTCCTCGTCCTCCCTGACCTTGCACAGAGTCTGTGGAAGAAGGCTCACTGGGGGGAACGCATATTTGCCTAGATCCCGGGGCCAGCTGTGCGCCAGTGCATCCTTGCCGAGAGTACCCCCCGTCAGTGAATAGTACAACTGGAAATGGGTTGACTCTGGAGTGGCAAACAGGTCTACCTGTGCGGCTCCGAAGAGGTCCCATATCAGCTGGACCACCTGGGGATGGAGTCGCCACTCTCCCGGAGGTGTCGGCTGTCTGGTTGAGCGCACATGGGATTTGAATGGCCCGAAGCGACCTCAGCTGCTTCTGACAGGAAGGAAGAGAAAGGAAGGAAGAAAGGAAGAGGTGGCGGGCGAGTTGGGGTATGCGACGGAAGCGTAGACCCCCCTGACAGTTGGTGAACGCAACGGCCGCTGTGCTGTCCTTACAGACCACTACAGGCTTGCCACGTAGCGGCCCCTTGAAGTGCCAATGTACTGCTAACAACACGAGGCAATTAAAATATGCCAATGCAATTGAGGTCCCGTCCACAGACCTGAAACTGCATGCCCGTTGTACGTGGCCCCCAGTCCGTGGCAGAGTCATCCATGAAAAGCACAGGATGCCTGGACACTTGTTCTAAGGGCCCCCCGGCCCAGAGAAACAAAGTGGTGGACCACAGGCTGAAGTTTGGCAGCAGTAAGGAATTACTGGGACCCTGTACTGACCACTCTGCCACGCCCACCTCGGGACTCGGCCATGGAGCCAGTGTTGAAGCTCATATGATCGATCCAAGCGGCATTGCCACGGCTACAGATGCCATATGCCCCAGGAGCCTCTGAAAAGATTTCAGTGGGACCACTGCCCTGCCATTGAATGAATTCAAGCAGTTCAACACCGACTGGACTCGCTCCTTTGTGACCGAATCCAGCTCCATAACAAGGTAAGAGATCCCCTGCGTAAGACAGAGTTTGCTCTTCTCTCGGTTGACCCAAAGGCCCAACAGGCTGAGGTGACTGAGCACCATGTCCCTGTATTCACACAACTGCTACCGAGACTGGGCGTAGTATGAGCCAGTCGTCGAGATCCTCAGAGCAGAACAATGGCTGCCTCCGCAAAACTCGTGAAGACACAAGGTGACAGGGACAGCCTGAAGGGCAGGACTTTATACTGACACACCCTCCCATCGAACACAAAACGTAGGAACGATCTGTGTTGAGGAAGAAAGAGACATGAAGTACACATCCTTCAGGTCGATTGCTGCGAACCAATCTCGGGGATGGATGCATTCGAAAATGCGTTTCTGCGTTAACATCTGGAAAGGGAGCTTGTGCAGGGCCCAATTCAGGATAGGCAGGTCCAAAGACTGGCTGTAACCCACCACCTTTCTTGGGTACAATGAAGTAGGGGCTGTAGCACCCTGCCTTCATATCGGCTGGGGAAACCAGCTCGACTGCGTCCTTCGCCAGTAGGACATCGATCTCTGACCTCAAGACCTGAGCATCGCAGCTTCGCACGGAGGTGAAGAGGATGCCCTTGTACTTGGGAGGCTGTGAGCGAACTGAATAGCGTAGCCGAGTCTGATGGTACAGATGAGCCCGCGAGACGGCCCGGGGAGCTGTAGCCAAGCCCCCAAAGACCGAACAAGTGGGACCAACAGTATCACAGACGTAACCGGGGTGGGGCAGCGAGGCGGAGTGCTCTGGCCCAACTCGGGTGGCCCGGGGGGCGGCCCTGAGTGTTGCCTGAGAACTCCTGGTTTGGACAGAGTGTGGGGGGTTGAGAACATCACCCCCAGAGCAACTCTGTTCTCCTTGGACTGCCCACTGCCCATCTCAGGGCCGCATAACCTTGCGTTTGCCTGCCAGTTAGCGTGACCCTGGATGGGTTGTCCGGCACCCTGCTTCTCCAGTGAAGGCTGCTGCTCGGATTTAGCAGGGTGGAGGCGGACTCAGGGGGGGGAGCCCTCTGCAACAAGCTGGCAGAGGCGCTGCGACCGACGACTGGGTAAAGGCAGCAGCTGGTCGTCAGTGCAAACAGTTTTTTTTTTTTTGCCTCTGTCTGCTCTGGGCCACCAAGAACTGCTGGGTGAAGTTCTCGATAGCGTTGCCGAGGAGGCCAGCCTGACAGACAGGGGCGTTGAGGAACCGAACTTTGTCAGGCTCATGCATATCTAACAGGTTTAGCCCCCTGTTCCTGGACCACTAGTGTGGACATCGCCTGACCCAGGGAGACTTTCGTCGTTCAGAGAGCAAGGTCCAACACCGCACGCCGTTCCTGCATAAACCCTGGGTGGGGACTACACTTGTGCATGCAGGACAGAGGGCAGTGAGAGAGGAAAAACAATTACACAAATTATGGCCCTTTTGGTGTTCCATATTTCCCTCTCTCCGATGCAGCAATTGAAATCTGTCCTCTGCCAGAGCCCAAAAATGAAACGCCAAGTTCCTTTTTTTTTAGGACTACCAATTCCATCTTTAAACTATCAGCAATGTGAGACCGTGAACGTGGCCGTCAGAACAGCACACGTCAGAACTGAACGCTCAAGCCTCTATGAAAAAGGCAAGGCGAACGACGCACCGACGTGGTCATGTTCTCATGAGAGAACCTGAACCACCCACAAACAGAGTCTCTGCATGCTTTTGATGCGATAGAGGAGTGGGGGCCCGTAAAGTATTTACACGGCGGGGAAGCCCCACTATAATCCTCAGGTCACCAGCACTTATTAGCCAAAGTAGCCTTTTTCCAGTAGCACCAGAAAATGAACTAGATCGGGGAATAGGCGAAGGGACTCCACCCCATTTGAGGTTTCATAGTCTTGACCGCGCATCTAGAGCGCTGACTGTTGCGTGCCGGTTGCCATGACAACCATCGCTACCAGCCGGCCGCTCGACGGCACACGGCACACTGAGCGCTCAAGCCCTCACGAGAAGCGTGAGACGAACAACGTGCCGATGTGACCACGTTCTCCTGAGAGAACATGAATCACCCATGATTGCAGTCTCACATGTCTACATATGACATGTCTGCATGCAAGAGCGATCGTGGCCGTCAACGAGGACAGGAAACAATTGCATACAGGAATACACGGTTTGAATGACATCTTGAAAAAGATGCAGGATCAAACCGTGTTGCTCTTTTAGAATGGAAACTGCTCTTTTTTGTGTGCTGAAGCACTGAGGGAGATGACCGCGGCTCACACAGTCCAATGGTGCAAGCCTGTGTGAGCTCTCAGAATGGAAAAACCCAGCGAACCAACAAGCTCTTTTTGTGAATGAAAGGCGATCACTCGCTCGTCACAGCAGTTTCGGATTCTCTCGCGAGACTCAGTCTTCAACGACACTCTTCGTAGAAACAGCAACATATTCTGCTCGGCTCCGAAGTAGAAAGCGGTGATCAACCATTCCACTTTCTTATTTAGACCTGCGTGGAATGCGTGGATCGCATGCCAATCTCCATTGGCTCGTTTTTAGCACACGAAGTAGATTGGTCTCTGAAATCAGGTCCCAATTCAAAAGGGAAAGGGAACTCATGTAACTACATGAATTTAAATTAGCTGAGATGTTTCAACTAAAAATTAGTGTTGACAGATTTACTTTTTAAATGTTTGTTAGGTCAACTTAACTTTGCTGAATGAAACGAACAAACTGGGCAGTGGATCTGTAGTTCCCAGCATGCTTTGCATAGGACTGCATTGGGAGAGTAAATTTAGAGATTAAAGTGTTATTTTATTTGTTTTTCAGTAAAGGGAAAGATGTTGTTAGTTCATGTCAGTGTTTAATGTTCAGTTATGTTGGACATTTGAGTTTCTGTAATTGTGTGGTTACCATTATGCAGAAGAGTGTTGCCTGTATTTAGGCGGTGGGCACTCATATACATATATTTTTGGGGTAGAATTCCTGCTCTCAATTAATGAGTTTGTCCAATGAGCTATATTTGCATTTTGTTTCTAAAAAAAAAATGCTTGTTATGTAATAGTTTTAAATTTAATTGTTATTTAATAGTAATATTTAATAGATATTTAATATTTAATTCAGATTTACTCAAATTTCTTTTGTTCATATAACTAAATTGTTATTTGTAAAATTACTCAATATAGTTGCATGAAAAACTTGATGCTGCTTTTTAAAGTAAATTCAACAAGTAATTTTTTGGAGTGAAAGGGATGTGATTTTGTTCCCCAGCCTTTTGCTCAAATTATAGTTTTTTATTATTATTTTTAGGAAACTTACCCACATTCATGTGTTGATAAAAAAGAGTGAATACAAAATAAAACAGGTTTTTGTTTAAAAGCAGAGGCTATGTTCTTTCTTTTGATGCATGTTCTGATATCCATACAAATAAATATTCTGGGTCCATGAACATTTAGTGAAAATGGTCAAAAACGCTGGCAGTGGATAGCAACTTGAAAAAAGGAAAAACTAAAAAATCCGGCCCCACTTTATATTAGGTGGCCTTTACATCAAAAAAATAAGTCCAATGTACTAACTGTGTTCAAATTGTATTGCCAAACACTTTTGCTGATATTGAGGTGGGATACGGGTAGAGTTAGGGACAGGTGTGGTGGTGTGGGTAAGTATAAGGGTAGGGTTAGGTGTAAGGCAAGTGCCAACTGTGTATTTACAAATATAACTACAGAAATTAATTACAGACGTAATTACATGCAGGTATTTTTTATAATGTAAGTACAATGTAAAAACATGTATGTACACAATAAGTGCATTGTATCAAATGATTAATTAAAATGTTAGTACATAGTAGTTAAGGCCACCTAATATAAAGTGGGTCAAGAAATAATCTTAATAAGGGTTCTTTACTTGTGAGCCCCTTTGAACCAAAGATGAGGAAATTGAAACAATAAAAAAGTCATTTTTTTGTCTGTAGCTCGGTAAAAATTCTAAAAAAAAGAACAACACTTATTCCGAGGGGAAATTGGAATGATTGTGCTTCTGTGACATGACAGCATGCGTGGAGTTAGCCCACATGAATATTAGGTTGAGTTGGCCACTCACCCAATCGGTCTCCAGTTCTAGCGTTTATGAGACCATTTCCACCCCGTCACCATCAACAGTGTTATAGCAATTCCAGCAGGTCCTGATCTCAATTTTTTACCACATTCAACACGTTTAAAATCCAATTTTTTAACAAAATTATATTTTTGAACTGTGACTAATTGTAACTACCAGCTACAATTTACAGAGAGCAATTTCCACTTTTCCCTACATCCTCCCTCTCTCCTCTATTTTAAGAAGCAAAAGGTTGGCATGTATTTGCTGTTATTTTAAGGCTAATACCGCATGCAAGACACGTTTGCAAATGTTACCACTTATTAACTTCTTGTGGGTTGGTTTTCTTTGGATGGCTGCCACTGCTGCAGATCCAGTAAGGAATGTTTGATAGGAAAGATAGAGCTATTAATGCTACAATGCATGATTGTAGCATAGCCCAAGGCTAAATCTCTTTATTCAGGCTCAGTCTATATCATCACTAACAGAGAACAAACTAATTTGGTTACAAAATGCTGACAACTAAGACATAAGGTCGCTGAGAGTGCAGCTTGTGAAGGCGGAGAAACTGTTATTAATGCTCACAGACTTGTTTTGTTTTGCTCTGCCGCTAGTTGTTTTTGCTAGGCTTAAAAGGCATGGTAGGCACCTTTCATTTAAAGGAACAGTTCAGTCAAAAATGTTTGAATTATTCACTCACTTCAGCTCTGCAGCAAATTTTGAATGATTGTATGATGATGCAATATTGGACACACGGGTGGGGCGCAAAGTTGAATTGATTACAAAGGGCATTTTTGAAGAATATGTTGACCACAAATTATTATATTTTTTGTGTTCCAGAAGTCATACAAGTCTGGAATGACATAAGGGTGAATTATTGATGACAAAATGTTAATTTAGGGTAATGAATTCAAGAGGATAACCCACGGAAGGACACTGAAAATGCACATGATTTGTACTCTTACCCTTTTCTGTCTTTCATATTTTTTGAGTGTTCACAGAATGATTGGGCTTAACACCAATATACAGTAGTATGATTTATAAGCTGTTTTCCTCACAGGGACCAACAATGATCCACAAAATAGAGTTTGGAACAACATAATTTTCATATTTGCCTTAACTATCCCTTTATACAACTGCATGGATTATTTTTTCCCCCCACAAAATTACATGTATAACAAAGCCACTTAGGAGTTATAATAGCAAATGTTCAGCTCTACCATAAAAAAGAGTTTCAAGTAATGCATTGGCATTTTATACTAAAAGACACTGTTTACATTATATCCCTGTAAACCTATTCCCGATACCTCTTCTCAGGCAGTTGAAACATCGCACCTCACTATTCGTCTGTTGCTTTGTTTGGATTTGTGCATGTAATCCTCTTTGCGGCTTAAAATGATACGAAGTCAGAGAGCCAAAAACCTCTGTCTCATAGGAACTGGGAAGAGCAATTCAAATAGGATGGCCATTTTTATCAGATTTCATTTATCAGATATTGCAGTTGTAACATGGGCATTATTCCTGGACTTAATGAGCCGAGTTAAGAATAATTAGAAGAATCTTTTTGCCATAATGTATTAAATTGTTTCGCCCCAAAACAACTTTCCTTTGAGCTGATGTCATCAATCCCTCTTTTTTTATTCCCTTCCCTATCAACCCCCAGTTTTCATTCTGGTTTGTTATACCCACTTTCAATTCCTAGCCAATAGATGAAGAAATTAAATAATATCATTTTCAAACTAATGCACCAATGATATTTACCCTGATGGGATTTTGTCTGGCCCAATCAATCGTTTAGTAAACTGCAGTATATTTGTATCTAACATTACTTCAGCAAAAACAAATTTGATACCACCCATAGTTTTGCTTCTGATGTCCATGTTATGATCAAGTTTTAACAAGTAATTAATTTTAAACATCAATAATCTGGGGCGGTGGGTCCGTCTATGCTCTTTGACGGTAAAGGGTGGTTCTACTACAACACCTGTCTGGTCGCCACCGACAACATAATGACGTCACACATTTTCCGACCCAATTTTCCCGGAATGAAACGGCTTCCAGCGCGCCTGAGTACCTGTACTTCGGTACCAAGTACATACTGAAATGATAAAAATCTGACGATAGTATCTGTATAGCATCGACTCACAAGTAGACTATATTCACTCCCACACCTGCGTTCAGTCGCGTCACGCAGGGCTCCAGACTGTAGCCGAATACGAGTGTCTGTGTATATTAAATACTATTTAAATATTAACGTTACTCTTCCATGTTTTGCATCTCTGTGAATGACGGGGGCGCGTGTCATATCATGAAAACAGAGACTCAAATGTCACGGCAACCCGTCAAAATAAAAGTTTGATTTAAACGTGAATAAATTGACAGAATATATTAGGTTTGTAGTTGTCATTGTTGCCAATTTGAACACATTTGTGTATTGTACTAGCCTGACAAGCCAGACCCACATCAAGATGTTTGGTGTGGAAACTCACCATAGACAGCTCAATCCGAGGGGCGGGATAAACGGTTGTCTTTCAAACTCCCTCTGCACGCGATAGGATAGCGCTACCACCAACCAGAGCAACAAAGGTGAAATGGAGCTCGCTGACAGATTAAACATTCGCCGTATCCGGTCGGCTAAACTACGAACACATCTTCCCTTTTTAAGAATGACTTCAGTGCCGCTCTTTGTTCTTTTCTCAGTGAAAAGCAAATGCACAGGATACTTTTTAAGAATAACCAAGCAAGAATAACCCTGTCACGGTTCATGGATTCCCTGTCTCACTCTTGGGTGCGTGTTGAATGTAGGTGAGGGCGGAGCCTGGGATTGGCTCATCACGCACCTGTGGCTGATCACCTGCACCAGCTGCAACTCATCACCTTCACCCTATTTAGTCTCTCTGTTTCTCTCTTGTCTTTGTCAGAGCGTTGTTGGATGTTTCCCCTTGTGTCTCCGTGTTGGTTGTCGTTTCCCCCTTCCGTGAAACGCTGGATCCCTTCCCGGATTACCTGTACCGACCTCCCGAGTCACAGCTGCTCACAGCCTGCCCGTGTCGCCAACAGAGCCTCTCTCACTGCTCTGTCTTATCCGGACTTCTTCACTGTTCTGAGTTTTGACTTCTGTGACACTATCCGTCAAATAAACTGAATTACTTGCTTTTGAATCCTGCCTCTGTGAATCCGTTACAGAACGCTCTGACCCTTCAAGCCATGGATTCAGCGAGTATCAACGCCCTACTGACCAGCAGCAACGAGAGACTGGACCAGCAGGAGGCGAACTTAACTGCCACAGGACAGGCAGTACACACCTTGGTGGCACGGGTGGCCGAGCTGACCCAACAGATGCAACAACTCGTCGGTCCCACTGTGCCCGACCCACCGCCGATTCCCCACACACCATCTGCATCGCGGCAACCGGAACCACGTCTGCCTACCCCCGAGAATTATGCCGGTGAGAGCAATTATTGCAGAGCCTTCCTTACCAAGTGTTCCTTGTTTTTCGCTCTTCAACCGCAGACTTTCAACACAGAGAGATCCAAGGTGGCATTCGTCCTCACCCTGCTCTCCGGACGAGCCGCACTTTGGGGAACGGCGGTGTGGGAGAACCAACATCCTTGCTGCTCCTCGTTCCAGACGCTGGCGGCAGAGATGAGAAGGGTGTTTGACCGAGCGGTGACCGGAAGAGAAGCGGCACGTCAACTCGCAGAACTCCGCCAAGGTAACCGCTCGGTCTCGGACTATTCCATCGAGTTCCGCACCCTGGCCGCCGAGTGCAAGTGGAACGAGGAGGCACAGTGGGACATGTTCCTGCATGGGCTGGCTGACCGCATCCAGAAGGAGATATTCGCCATCGACCTTCCGGAGAAGATTGACGGTCTCATTGATCTTGCTTTGAGGGTGGACGCTCGTCTGAGTCGGCTGAGGTCCAGGATGGAGCCTCAGCATGGGAGTGTCGAATGCCCTCAGGCCAGCGCTACGGATGCGGTCAGCTACACCTTCGACCCGGAGCCCATGCAGGTGGGTCGAGCTCGGCTCTCCCGGGAGGAGAAGGCGAGACGGAGATCCCGTGGTCTTTGCCTGTACTGCGGCGGGAACGGACACCTGCTAGACTCCTGCCCGGTAAAAGACCACGCCCGGCGGTAAAAGGAAGGCTACTGTCGGGCGGGATCTCCGTGGAAAAGACCTCATCCTCCACTCTCCTCCCGGTGAGATTGCTGTGGGCAGCTCAGGATTATTCCAGCCTCGCCCTCCTCGACTCGGGAGCGGAAGGTAACTTCATTGACTCTGCCCTTGCTCACAAACTTAACATACCCACCATTGCACTCAAGAACACCATCTCTGTCAACGCACTCAACGGACAAGTTCTCCCTGACATTTCATTCACCACTGAACCACTTACACTGATCACTTCCGGCAACCACACCGAACGCATTTCATTTTTCATCCTGGACTCCCCTTTGGCTCCTGTTGTCCTCGGTCACCCTTGGCTGGAGTTACACAATCCAAGGGTTGACTGGGGACAAAACTCTGTGTCTGCGTGGAGTGATAAATGTTATGAGTCTTGTTTGGTGTCTGCTTGTTCGTCTGTTTCTCGTTCTGTTTTTCAGAGTGAGACGGTGAATCTGTCTAACGTGCCTCCGGAGTACCTCGACCTGAAGGAAGTGTTCAGTAAGTCCCGAGCTGCTTCTCTCCCTCCGCATCGTCCCTATGACTGTGCTATAGATTTACTCCCAGGTAAGTCTCCGCCTAAGGGCAAACTATACTCTCTTTCTATTCCAGAGAGGGAGGCCATGGAGAAATATATTTCTGATTCTCTAGCCTCCAAATTCATCCGCCCTTCCTCTTCTCCAGCGGGGGCGGGGTTCTTCTTCGTGGGGAAGAAGGATGGTTCTCTGCGACCTTGCATTGATTACCGAGGGCTGAATAACATCACGGTAAAGAATACCTATCCTTTGCCGTTGATGTCTTCAGCTTTCGAGAGGTTACAGGGAGCATCCGTCTTCACGAAGTTGGACTTACGTAACGCTTATCATTTGGTTCGCATCAGGGAGGGGGATGAATGGAAAACCGCATTTAACACCCCCAGGGGGCATTTTGAATACTTGGTCATGCCTTTCGGCCTTTCCAACTCCCCAGCGGTTTTCCAGGCACTCGTCAATGATGTGTTGAGAGACATGGTCGACCAATTCATATATGTCTACCTGGATGACATTTTGATTTTTTCTTCGTCTCTCCAGGAACATGTTCGACACGTCAGACGAGTGCTTCAGAGGTTGCTAGAGAATGGGCTTTTTGTCAAGGCGGAGAAATGCGCTTTTCATGCACAGTCTGTTCCTTTTTTAGGGTACATCGTGTCATCGGAGGGAATGTGCATGGATCCCGACAAGGTTAAGGCTGTGATGGATTGGCCAAGTCCAGATTCCCGTAAGGCCCTACAGAGGTTTCTGGGGTTCGCCAATTTCTATCGGCGTTTTATTCGCAATTTCAGCCAACTAGCCGCACCTCTGACTGCCTTGACCTCTCCCCGAACGACGTTCAGGTGGTCCGATACAGCCGAGGCTGTATTCGCCAAACTCAAAAGCCGCTTTGTTTCGGCTCCCATCTTAGTCGCCCCTGATTCCACACGTCAGTTCGTGGTAGAGGTCGACGCGTCAGAGGTGGGGGTAGGAGCGGTTCTTTCACAGCGCTCTCCCTCAGATGACAAGATGCACCCGTGCGCGTTTTTCTCCCATCGTCTTTCTCCTGCCGAACGCAATTATGACATTGGTAACAGAGAGTTGTTGGCCGTCAAGTTAGCGTTGGAGGAGTGGCGTCATTGGCTTGAAGGGTCGGGGGTACCTTTTATTGTATGGACGGATCATAAGAACCTTGAATATATTAGATCTGCTAAAAGACTCAACTCCAGGCAGGCTCGGTGGGCACTTTTTTTCGGACGTTTTGACTTTGTTCTCTCGTACCGCCCCGGGTCTAAAAACATCAAACCCGACTCTTTATCTCGTATTTTTGATGCTTCCGAACGCCCGGTTACTCCCGAGTGTATTTTGCCAGAGAAGATAGTTATCTCTACACTCACATGGGAGATCGAATCGAAGGTCAAAGTGGCCTTAGAAGGGGTAACGCCCCCGCCCGGCGGCCCACCGAGTTGTTTATTCGTTCCGGAGGGGTTAAGATCCGAGGTCCTCAAATGGGGTCACTGCTCCAACATTGCCTGTCATCCAGGGGTAAACCGCACTTGCAGTTTAATAAAGCAACGATTTTGGTGGCCACTTATGGCTCGCGACATTCGCAGTTTCGTTTTGGCTTGCTCGGTCTGTGCGGTTGGTAAGACATCTAACCAACCTCCCCAGGGGTTACTTCAGCCGCTGTCTGTTCCTTCGAGACCCTGGTCCCACATCGCTCTAGATTTTGTTACCGCCCTCCCGCCCTCCCAGGGCAAGACGGTCGTTTTGACCGTCGTGGACCGATTCTCGAAGGCAGCACATTTCATTCCCTTGCCCAAATTACCCTCAGCCAAGGAGACAGCGGTATCTGTAGTAGATCACGTCTTTCGGTTACATGGCCTCCCGATGGACGTGGTCTCCGACAGAGGTTCCCAATTTGTGTCCAAATTTTGGCAGGAGTTTTGTAAATTACTAGGAGCCACGGTTAGTCTGTCTTCGGGTTATCACCCCCAAAGCAACGGTCAGACCGAGAGAGCCAATCAGGATCTGGAGAGAGTGTTGCGATGTTTGGTATCCAAGAATCCTTCATCCTGGAGCCAGCAACTCTCTATGGTTGAGTACGCTCATAACTCGTTACCAGTGTCATCTACGGGCCTTTCGCCATTTGAGTGTAGTGTAGGTTACCAGCCACCTATTTTTCCTAGTCTGGATTCCGAGGTCGCGGTCCCCTCTGTTCACGCCTTTATCCAGAGGTGTCATCGCACATGGACCAGAGCCCGTGAGACTCTGCTCCAGGTGGGAGCGCGCACCAAGGCTAAAGCTGATCGCCACCGGTCTAAGCCTCCCGTTTACGTCGTCGGTCAAAAAGTGTGGCTTTCTACCAAGAACATTCCTCTCCGCTCCGTATCTAATAAACTTGCTCCCAAATTTATCGGCCCGTTCACTGTCACCAAGATCATTAGTCCGGTGACAGTCCGCCTCAAACTCCCTCCGGCGTACAGGAGGATTCATCCCGCCTTCCATGTATCCAAAATCAAACCTGTTTTTCACTCCCACCTTAATCCGCCAGTCCCGGTTCCCCCACCGCCGCGACTCGTAGATGGGGAACCAACTTATTCGGTTAATCGCATTCTGGATTCTAGACGGAGGGGACGAGGTTTCCAGTACTTGGTGGACTGGGAAGGTTACGGTCCGGAGGAGAGAAGTTGGGTTCCTGCTAGGGACATTCTGGATCACTCCCTTATTGATGATTACAATCAACAGGTAAGGTCGGCTGGGAGCGTCAGGGGACGCTCCTAGGGGGAGGGGTACTGTCACGGTTCATGGATTCCCTGTCTCACTCTTGGGTGCGTGTTGAATGTAGGTGAGGGCGGAGCCTGGGATTGGCTCATCACGCACCTGTGGCTGATCACCTGCACCAGCTGCAACTCATCACCTTCACCCTATTTAGTCTCTCTGTTTCTCTCTTGTCTTTGTCAGAGCGTTGTTGGATGTTTCCCCTTGTGTCTCCGTGTTGGTTGTCGTTTCCCCCTTCCGTGAAACGCTGGATCCCTTCCCGGATTACCTGTACCGACCTCCCGAGTCACAGCTGCTCACAGCCTGCCCGTGTCGCCAACAGAGCCTCTCTCACTGCTCTGTCTTATCCGGACTTCTTCACTGTTCTGAGTTTTGACTTCTGTGACACTATCCGTCAAATAAACTGAATTACTTGCTTTTGAATCCTGCCTCTGTGAATCCGTTACAAACCCAGAATAGCAAATCCATTAATGGTAACAATTGACTACATTTTGGGTTTTCTCAACAGCCCAGCCTGCTGGGTTAAAATGCCACTGGGTTAATTTAACCCAGCATGTGTTCTGTCCAATATTTACCCAGCGCTGGGTTGCCAATTTGGTTGTTTTTAACCCAGCCATTTTTAGAGTGTAATTAAAAAAATACATATGAAACAAGACCTGTTTTCCCATTCATTTTTGTAAAAAAAAAAAAACTTAAAGGTGGGGTGAAATGCTGTTTCATGCATACTGAGCTTTTTACACTGTTAAAGACTTGGATTCCCATCCTAAACATAGACAAAGTTTCAAAAACTAATGTTGGACGTTTGATGGAGTATTTCTGTGTCAAAAATACTCCTTCCGGTTTCTCACAAGTTTCGGAGAGTTTTTTTCGAGTATGGGTCTACTTGACGTTAATAAGAGCGGAAGGTCCTTGTATGGGCCGTACGGGCTCTTCTCCCGGTAGGGTGCGCACGCGCGTGACTAGAGCACGCTGTAAACAGTCTCTCAGGTGCAGATCCAGTCGTCCGTGAACGGCGCCGCGCTCCACTTTATTCCTATGGGTGACGTCGAGCGACTTCAACTCTTCAGCACAGCATTCCGGGAAGGCAGCGCTGCATTTGAACCGATTTGAACGCAGAAATGACGGGAAGCTTGACAACATCGTTTCAGTTGCGTCTCAAAATGGATTTACACGCCACTGCTGTCACAGGACTTTACCAAATCATACCAAAGAAGTGTGTTTCTGACGGAGCGGTCCCAGCGATAAAGCTTCGATGGTGAGTTAACTTAAACTGCTTCAAATGTCTCTGCTATTGGCTACCGTCGCATGAGTAAACATCAGTAAACGACACGATGGCGTGCTTCGTCATTCAAATGCGCTAACGGTTACTCCATTGTTGTTCTGTGTATAACGTTACAGTATGCTTGCTACTTCTAAGGTCTAGTCGCATACAATAGTCCATAAACACTCATACACTGCGAGTAAACACACAGAAATGTGGAGAGGCCATTAAATACAGTAACTTACATACCACAGAGACGGACGTCCTGATGTTGCCGTTTCTCCTGTTCAATTTATTTCTCCCTCAGATTTGATTGTGGATCATTATCTGTATTAGCTGAGATAGATGGGTTTCTCCACGCTTGAGGACGTCACCGCTTTGCGCGCTTGTCATTCTTTAGCTCCGCCCACACGATACGCCTCCAGGCGCTCGGTTTTTTCCGGAAAGACTCGGTACAGCCTATATTTCTTTTATAAATATGATAAAACTAAAGACTTTTCGGAGATATGAAGGATGCAATACTACTCTATAGGTACTCAAGATTGACATGAGATTGACTGAAACTGAGTGTTTCACCCCCCCCCCCCCCCTTTAACAAAAAACAATTTGTATAGGTCTCTAATGACCTGAGGTGTGTAACAGTGTAAGTATTTTTTTTTTGTTTCTGCACAACAATAATTTAATCTTTGATAGCTGAATAAGTGCAATTAACTTTTCTTCCACAAGGTGGCAATGTCTATAATCAATCAACTTTATTTATATAGCGCTTTTACAATCACGATTGTGTCAAAGCAGCTTCACAGTGTCAAACAGGACAATATTGCAACAAAATTGTCTAATGCACAATGATGAAGTGACGTTTAACTCATTATTACAGCAGGCAGAAAACAAAAGAATAGAAAGAATCATCAGCCAAACTTGAAATGGCTCTGTGATTTACTGCAGAGCAAGTCCTGAACGCTATCAAATATTACCATCACTGTCACTTGATGGTGGATCTGGTGAATCTGTAAGCGATCAAAATATTGATTTTGAACATGTAGAAAATGATAGTTTTGAGAATATGTTTGAGATGGTGAATATGAGGCAGATGATGAATGTACTGGGAAATAACTCTGATGAGGACAGTGATGATGGTATAAAACATCTGCTCAAACTGAACCCTTCCAAGCTCCAAAAGGTACAAAATATGCTTTATTTTATTCTTATGTAATTGTTACTCTAATATCGGGAGAGTTTTATATTATCATAACAGGTAGAGATTCATCCGTGTTAGATATAGATTCAGGTTGCTAAAGACCCAAATATGTAATGATTGGCAAAACATGAATTCATTATTTTATATTATTTATTTGTGTAATGTTAGCTGAATAGGTAATCCTAAATATACAGGTAAAAAGGTTAGCCCAAAATCTGGGGCTGAAAACATCAACATCAAGTTAATTTTGGGTGGGCCAAAAGCATAGACCAAAACAGTGAACTTTAAAGAGCACTTACTGGAACTTAATTTTTTTTTCTTTTACTAAATGAAAATCTGAATTTTGAGTCTTGCTGTTTGGTAAAAATAAAAATAGGTGCATGTCTATAAACAATATTTTGGCTTGAATTAATGTGGGGGAAAAAACTATAATTTAAATGTTTTCACACAAAACACATTTTGTAGGTTACCAGACAAAACCTTTTTTCAGAGAATATTTTAATAATTTTATCATCATCTCAGCACTGATGAGATGATATTTTTTATTAGTTTTTCGGCACACACAGTCTTCCATGTCAGTCCACAAGGAAACATTCTGTTTGCACAAGTCTCAAAACACTAAAACACACACACGACTCCCTGGCTAAGCTGTTAGCGAAGGTTGTGAAACCAAACAGCCAATTTCACAGACAACGGCAAAAACACAACCCACCCCACCATCGCGAGCGGAGCGTGAAGAATCTAACGGCTCACACCTCTCCATGTGTCCCAGAACTTGGACTGCTAAGTTACTAAAACAGACTTCCAGAAAACGGGAGGGTCTGACATTCCCGCATTCCTAGGCCGACAGATCTGACGGATAAGAGTCTCGCTATATCATCTGATAGCCATCAACACTTTCAGCCGCATCTCACCTGCCCTCATTTCTCAGATGTTCATTTTGATTAGTGCAAGACTGGGAGCTAGCGCTAGCCTGAGGAGGGGGAAGGGGGCTGTAATCACACAGAAGAAGGAGACAGAAGGGGCTGACTAGCTTCAAGCCGCCACATGCTGTTGGCAAACATGCCTTGAGAATGTAAATCTGTGGCGATTCCTCCCCCTCCACCCCCCACAGCTATATCCCTATCATTTTAGCCCTCTTTCTCCCACTGAATGCTTAGTGCTCATGGAAATGGACCCAATGAGCACTGTATAAAGCCAACTATTGACCGCGCTAAGTCAAAGCGGCTAAAATGCTAACGAATATCACCCCTATTGAAAAACATGACAGTGATGAGAATCTTTAAGATACTTTGAGTCTTTTTTTAATTTAAGACAGCATGCTAGTGATTAGCTGCATTTTGAGACTTGCAACACAAAGGTTAATTGTTTTGTTTAAGAAAACACAGTAAAAATAACATTTTACCTGAAGTCTTGTGGTGTGAATGTGAGAATATCATTGCTTCGACACATACGATATTTAAAAATAATAGTTTACCCAAATTCTGTTGTTATTTAGTCCACTCTTATGTCATTTTAAACCATTAGCACAGCATTCTAGCGATTAGCTGAATTTTGAGACTTGCTACTGAAAGGTTAATCGTTTTGTTTAGGAAAATACAGTAAAAATGCAATTTTTACTAAAGTCTTGTAGTGTGAATGTAAGAAAATATCACTGCTTAGAGCACATACGATACTTTTACCGACATTCTGTTGTTATTTAGTTCACTCTCATGTTGTTTAAAACCATTAGCGCTGCTGTGCATGCTAACGATTAGCTACATTTTGAGACTGTCTACGCAAAGTAATATGCAAAATCATTTTGCATAAGAAAACACATTAAAAATGCAATTTTAACTAAAGTCTTGTGAAAAAATACTATAGGCTAATATACTATAGTAAAATTATTCTAGTAAATACCATACTGTTTTTGAAAGGTATGGTTAAAAACACTATAGTATTAATTTTGCTATAATATACTGTAGTATTTTTAATGTGTATATGTGAATGTGAGTATGTTTATTTATAGCACATAAGATACTGCCGTTATTTAGTCCACTCTTATGTTATTTAAAACCATTTGCACATTATGTTTCCGATTAGCTACATTTTGAGACTTGCTACCGGAAGATTACTCTTTTTGTTTAAGAAAACACAGAAAAGAGACAAAAAGACACAAAGTTTTGGAGTGGAAATTTGAATATAACATTGCTTACATTCCTTCGCTCTCATGTCATTTCAAACCAAAAACACAGCAGGCTAGTGATTAGTTGCATTTTGAGACTTGCTACTGAAAGGTTCATCGTTTTTTTTTTTTTTTTTTTAAGTAACACAGTAAAGATACAATTTTAGCTGAAGTTTTGTAGTATCAATTTGTGAGTATATCCTTGCTTAGAGCACATACGATAATTTAAAGCAATAGTTCACCCAAATCCCCAAAAAGTTGTTATTAACTCAAACAATTAGCACTGCTGTGCATGCTAATGATTAGCTGCATTTCGAGACTAGCAACACAAAGGTTAATCATTTCCTATAAAAATACAAATGTAATTTTAACTGAAGTCTTGTGAAAAAATATTATAAATTAAAAAGTGTAGTAAATACTATAATATACTACAATTTATACAATTTACTGTACTTTCTTTTCTATAGTATGGTTAAAAAAAAACTATAATATTTACTACAGTAATTTTACTATAACATACTATAGTATTTTTTCTTGTGTACATGTGAATGTAAGTAGATGCTTAGAGCACAAGTGATATTTTAAAGTAATAGTTCACCCATATATTCTGTCATTCTTTTTTCCACTCTTATGTTTCAAACGATTAGCACTGCATGCTAGTGATTAGCTTCATTTTGAAACTTGCTACCAAAACGTTAATCGTTTTGTATAAGACAGTAACACAATTTTTTTTTTAACAGTAACAGTAACAGTAAAAATTTTAACTGAACTCTAGTAGTGTGAATGTGAAAATATCATTGCACATAAGACACTTTAAAGTAACAGTCAAAGTAACAGTAATTAACAACACCCAAATTATGTTGTTAATTACTTTTTTACTATGGAACAATTTTTATTATTATTATTATTATTTTTTTATGTTGTGTATTTCCTCTTTTTGTTGTGAAGCAATTTGTGATTTTTATCTATGAAAAGTGCTATACAAATACATTTTACTTACTTACAAAAAGGACAATTATTTAAAGTATATTTTGCACATTCGTTTATGAACAACAAACTTTAATAGTGATGTTAATGACGTCAAACCTGGCAAAACATGTTAGCATCTGAATCTAAACATGGATGCAAATTATATTTTGGTCCTTTTTTTGTTTTACAGCCTTTGGTCACGTATCAACTGTTTCATATGAAAAATCGTCTGCAGAATTTCTCATTTAATGTTCCATGGAAAGTAGTACATCAGCATATGGGATTTTGGTAAACTGTTTCTTTAACTTATCTTTGCATTCTGGCAATATATTTCAAGCATTTGCATAATCCTATGCTTTCACATGTTGTTCTGTGTGAGTATAACATAGAGAAGAATTCATTATAATTCAAAGAAGTCAGCGAGAGGATTAAACAAGGAGAGCACATGAAATACTTGAATAGAGATAAACTGTTTACTTCTATGCAAATGAACAAGTGATTCATGTGCATTCCAGCAAAAGTAAACGCTCTCAAAATGCTCAAACATGATTCTAAATATTTAGTTAAACCTAAGCGTAGCGATTAACCTCCAGCCGTCCAGCTGCATCGAATTCAAAGCTTTTCTGCCGCTGAATTTTTACTTGTCACTTCCGTGTCATTAAACCCTTTAAGTTTCCATTTCTTTCCCTCGGACAAGTAGTCTGGCTAACATCTGTTTACATATGCCAGGGGACTGATTTTAGATTAAACAGAAGGAGAATAGTACTTTGGAACACTTCCCACTGTCCTTTATGGTTTTATAACACCTCTGTTTAGAAGTGGCCATGCCTTTCACACCTCACCCCACACCCGGTAGTGTAACAGCTGTGAGTCTGCAGTAGTCAAAAAAAATGATTAATAGGAACTAGACAACGTATTCTTGATTTTATTTTCCATTGTGTACATATTTATCAGGGAACATCAATAAGAAATATTTCCCCTATTTTTGCATCGTCATTGCAATGTTGACAATTATGAACAAACAGTCATAATTATACTTTATGCTTATGTTGTCCATCAAAACAATACTAATGAATTTATAGCTGTTGTGGAGGTTTTATACAAATATAAAGTCTATGTATTATTGCAAATAAAACATTTACTATTAATTTAATTCTCTCCCCACTATTAACAGAATTGCCTGTCATTCATGAGACAACGAATCCACATATTTTTTTGTGGCTTTCCATGTTGTCACTTTCTTTTGATATTGCATGTTCAGATGTTTATACAACAGAATATTCTGGGGGATATGAAACTTTTGTGAAAATGTGACATGTCTAGTCTGTCTGTTGTGGTTTTTTCCCTGTGTTGTGTTAGTCACATGTTCCTTTGTTTCAGTTCCCTGCCTCAGTTCTGTCCCTCTGTTAAGTAATATCAGCGGTGTCTAGTCATCTGTGCCACCTGTCCCCCTCGTATGCTCTGTCTTCAGTTTGTATTTAGTTCCCTCATGTCCTTCCTTTCCTGGTCTCCGTTATACCCACTGTTACTGTGTATGTAAAGGTATGTGTTAGATGTTCAGTGGAAATTCAGTTTATTGTGAAAAAAATCTCTTGGTGTTTTGGAAGTCTTGAACTCTCCTTCGTAGTATCTACACACCCATAACAGGAAATGATAAAAAATGGTCATAATGGCTGCCAACTTTTTTAATAACACTGGTGGGGAAAGAAGTAATAATTATTTTGTAATAATACAAATATTACAAATTATTAATAATTTAAATAGTTTACATAAATAGCATTTAAATTATAAACACATAAATACATAAAAAGTATTTACTTTTTAAATGTTAGAGTATTATTAAATTACTAATTATTATAAATTAGTAATGTATCATTTATTTTGATCACAAAAAATCTATATATATATATACTTAATGTCTTTTAATTATTGTCTTATATTTAATTATTAAAATTATATATACACAAATAATTTATACTATACATTTGAATTTTAGTAACATATTATTATTATATTAAAATATAATTAATATAATATTAATATGTTACTAAAATTCAAATGTATAGTATAAATTATTTGTGTACATATAATTTTATATATATGTATAAATGTAATTAAACATTAAAGTATATATATATATATATATATATATATATATATATATATATATATATATATATAGTGTATTTAGACAGTCATTTGATAAAGCAACATTTAAAAATAATATAGGCTATAATATATATATATATATATATATATATATATATATATATATATATATATATATATATATATATATATATATATATATATATATATATATATATATAAATATGTTATTATCACGTTAACGCACCGACAATTATTTTATCTCGCATTGACGTAGTTATTTATTATTATATTGAGCCAAGGGCTTGACATTTTTTGTCTAGGGGAAATGGAACAAATAAAATATAAAAATAACCAGAAACTCGAGAATGAATCAGATTTTTTATTATTATTATTATTATATTCAATGTAAACAGCGATTGATGAGTGTATCTCTGCCTCTGGTACATTAACAAGTCGCGCTGAGGCTCGCGCTGTCTCTTTGTGAGAGACATTCGTGGAGAAATCAAAACAATTGGCCAGCGATATAAACTCACAGAAGAAACATACTGGGGTAAAACTGAGTTTTTTGTAGACGTTGATATTTATGATTTATGATATTGTTAATAACACAAGTCGACTTTGCAATCGTGAATTGTGAATGGTTTAGCCTAGTTCAATAAACAAGTAGCCTAATAAATATTAAGTTACTTCCATTTTAGATCCAAACTAAATTTTTTGTTCCATTTCACCCATGATTTCACAGACGAAAATAGTTCCAGAGGAAAGCAACTCTCAGCGCGGTGTTTTGTTACTAAATGATTCAGCGTTTCAAATGAATCCTTTGAATAAACGACTCAATGACTCACTTCTGAAGACGATCACTTACTGCCCCCTATTGGCGGTTATGTTTAAAAGTATGATTGCATGTTTTTATTTAGAACATCAATCTTATAACATTATTTATAGCAGCTGTATTTTTTGCAGTTTAAATTATTTAATTTGATTGGTAACAGCCTATAGTGTTTTTACTATTATAACTGAATTTATTAATCAAATGTAAGAATTTAACATGAAAGATGATGCATACATTTAATACGATAAAAAAAAAGGCCTTTATAAAATTAAATAATGCCCTGGCCTATGTAAAAGCTGACAGAACACTGATGAGAATATTACTACACAATCAATATATGTATACCACCAATTTAATTTAACTTGATTAAATTAATGTTGAAGTTGATATATACAAGAAATATTGTAACTGTTACTAATTTTTAACTGCTGTAAAAAGCACCTTATTTGTTTAAAGTGTTTGCAAACCATATGTTATTGCACTTTTGTTCATTTAGCAGCACTTTTCATTATTGAATTTTGCGCATACTGCGATTAATCACGATTAATCACAGAAAATCATGCGATTAATCACAATTAAACATTTTAAGCGTTGCCCAGCACTAATATTTAGTTATATAATGGAAAATATGAGGATTCAGTCACAATGTTGCCAAATTACTCTTTTCCGAAACCTCCCTAAACTTTGTGTTCAAAAGTTCAGACGGACCCTTGCTGTCTAACAGGGTTGTTCTTTGCCAGAATAATGTGCGCCGTGCACCGTATTTCTTGTCTGGCTTTGACTCCTGTGAAGCGAGCTGAGATCTAAAGAGGAGCGAAGGAAACAGGCACTACCCCGCCCTAAGAAGGGAATTACACTCAATGACGGCCATATGGACATATAAATGAAAGAGAAAAGCTAGTCACAACATCGCAGGTGAAATATGCGGCCTTAACTAATGTTGAGCGACAACATTTGCCTTTCCTGACCACTCTGACAAGCCAGGATGATGACCCTGTGATGGGCCAGGGCCTGTATACATCACAGCCTATCTGTCAGAAGAGTAACTAGGCTGTATTCATATTTCATGGCCATCTCTACAACCTGTCCGAGTCTACAATGATTAATCCAAAAGTCTTTTCATCGAGTTATAAAAAATGTATAAAGACTTGCTGAATGACTCAGTTCAACTTGTGGGCAAAGACAGAGCTTTTTCTCTCGCAAGCTTTTTAGATGCTCTCATTGAAAATATGACACATTTCTTAATAACTGATCTAACAAACAATCAAAGTATCAAAATTTCTGTTTCACCGAAATCTATCAGGGTCTTTGTGCAAATTTCATGGTTAAGCTGATTCAGCTTAATTGGGAGCTGTTTTTTGAAATATGGCAGCGGGTTTCTTGCTGGTCTAAACTGATAATTAGCTGGTCCAATCCGGTCATTAGCCAGAGCAATCTGCTAAACCATCTTGATCTAGCAAAACCAGCTACATGTTTTTAGAACATGGAACTCAATTTCATGGCATTTTGTATTTTATGTTGTGACGAACTGGTGGCTAAATCGAATATGAATTTGTATAATCTTAAAGGGATAGTTCACCCAAAAAATAAAAAAGTAGCCCATGATTACTCTCCCTTAAGTCATCCTAGGTGTGTATGACATTCTGCTTTTTATATGAATAAAATATAATTTATATTAAAAATGTCCTGGCTAATCCAAGCTTTATAATGGCAGAGAATAGTTGCCTCATTTATGAAGTCCATAAAAGTTTATCTGTCTCTCATATAACTGCTCCGCACGGCTCCAGGAGTTTAATAAAGACCTTAAGTGGCGCATTTGTGTAAAAAAAAAAAAAAAAAAAAAACCCATTTTGGAATTTTTATACACTAAAATAACTACCTTCCTGCAGATTGCCGTACACATCAATTTACGGCAAAAGAGTATTTTGGTGATCAAAGTTGAGTTTTAAAGGGATAGTTCACCCAAATGATTCCATCATTTATTTCAGATGAAAACAATCAGTTAAAATTATCCTGGCTCTTCCAAGTTTTTAATGGCAGCCCAAAATTTGAAGACCAAAAAAGTGTATCCATCCATTATAAATGGCTCCACATGGCTTCGTGGAGTTAATAAAGGCTTTCTGAAAGTGAATCGATGGGATTGTGTAAGAAAAATCTAACGTTTTGTTACAAAGTAAAATATCTTACTTCCGGCGGACATCCTTCTGTATTCAACTTACTTATTCAAGTAGTTCAAAACGCTTAAGTTATGCCCAACCAGTTTCGCTTTTTTCGAATATTTTTAGTTGAATATGGAAGGTGGTCCGCCGGAAGCTAAATATTTTACTTTATAACTTGTCAAATATGGATATTTTGCACACACAAATCCATCAATTCCCTTCAGAAAGCCTTCATTAACCCACCTGGAGCTGTGTCACTTTTATAATGGATAAATGCCATTTTTTGGGCTTCAAATTTTGGGCTGCCATTCACAGCCATTATAATACTTGGATTAGACAAGACATGTTTTAATTTAACTCTGATTTCATTCGTCTGAAAGAATGTCATATACACCTAGGATGGCTTGAGGGAGAGCAAACCATGTGTCATTTTCATTTTTGGGTGAACTATCCCTTTAAGGGATAAGATTATTGACTACAAGAGTACTTTAAGATCAGCCCCTATATCTTTACTCAAGTTTTGCGAAATCTTGTTTCGTGTTACACTGCAATTATGAGTGCTCTCGCTATGGTTTTCCATGTTCTGGTTTTTGATCTTTTGCCTGGTTTCCTGGATTATCTGCCCTGTGTTTTGAGCATTTGCCTATGTTGGATTACAGTTATGGATTAGCCTAATAAACTGCATGTGGATCCTCGACTGTGTCAGAGCAGTGTGTGACAAATTACATTGTATGGATTAAAATGAAATCGCCACTTGTAACATAGCTACGTTTTCTCATGAGTTACAATCTTAACTCCAACTCTCCAGGAAACATCAGATAAAAAATAAAATACAATGAAGTGAGCTTTAAATGAGAAATAAATTGAAGAGATGTAGGCGTTTTTCTGTATTTGCATTGTATAAATTAAACCAAACAAGTTTTTACGGGGGGAAAAAGTCAGAGCATTTGGATTTAAATAAATAGTGCAGGTTTGAGGCCTCTTCTGTTTTGAGCCTTTCAATATAAAGTAAGGATATCTTTGGACCTTCATGCATGTTTTTCTGAAAACTCAATTCATTTGAAATCGGCACCTCGTAAAATAGTTGTTTTCTCGTGAGACTGGATGGAAACCATGCCTCCATGTTCCAAAGCACAGCTACCAGCTTAACTCTTACTTTCCAGACAATATCAGACAGAAATAAAAGTTTGAATGAAGTGACCTTTAAATGAGAAATAGTATTCAGAGGCATTTCGTTGTATTTGCCTTGAACAGAATGAAACCCCACGCGACTCCTGGGGAAAAAAAATGTAAGTGTCTTTAGATTTAAATAAATAGTGCAGGTTTCAGGCCTCTTCTATTTTCAGCCTTTTAATATAAGAAGAGTTTTCCGTTAGTGAATCCAAGTTCTTAACAAACCAGCATGCCAGGGGTCCCGATGGAAATGAAGGATATCTTTGGTTGAGAGCTTGCCTAAGCTGCTAGTGTCTGGAGTGCTTTCCTCTCAAAAAAAAAAAAACACAAAAAAAACCATTGCTTTAGAGCAATGAAATAGAGGAAATGGATTTCTCATTGGGGAATAAGTGCTGGAACTTCTTCCACTAAACAATGAACGCATTTCTTTCCGTCTCCTGTGCGCGCTAAGATTTGGGAGGGTAAAGCTGTTATCCTGCAGCTGTGGCATCCTTCAAAGAACTGCAACAAATCCCAAGAAATAACCGTGGATTCCTGCTTACTTCGATTCAGTTGGACTAAGCGCCTGTTGGCATTTTCTCCAACTTTTTATCTCAACCTATTCCCATTTGGATCATGTCTAACCAACAGCACTAAAGTGATAAACATTGGATGAAACTTAACTGGGTGACTCTTATCCAAAAGAATAAGAATGGGCTTCTTTGGCGAGAGCTGACTTGCTAAATTTGCTATTCAAATCAGGCGCTCGGAGAGTATAATTAACTTTAATTCTCCTCACAGTTGATCCCTTTGGTGCGCTATTTATCCAACCTGAATATTTTAGGTTGGTGTGTCACCCTTTAAAGTAAAGTCACATGTTGAGAGAACCTTTTGTGACACAACAGTTGCTATCAACAGAGAAAAGGTTACACTTAACGACTCTAAAAATGTCATGTGGTGTAACAATCTTGCAAAAATGCCTCTTCTTTGCACTCTGAATACATGTGGTTTTTAAATAATTTTTGAATAAGGTTTTTTTAGGGGGAAGTTGCACCACATTACGTTTGCTAACCTGGCCTTGTCATACAATGTCTAAATTGTAAAGTCTAATGCTATTTCATGCATTCTGACTTATTTACACTGTTAAAGAGTTGGATTCTCATGCGGAAAAAAAACAAGTTGGACGTATGACACAGAGTACTTCTGTGCCAAATACACACTTGAACAAGTTTCAGAACGTTTTTTCGAGCATGGCCCTCTAGGACGTCATAAACGGTGGAATTCCCTATATGGGCACTTCTCCTGGATGAGCGCATGCGCACACAAACCAGAGTGAAAGCAACAGCATGTCAATCAACAAGCTTCATTCAGTTACAGAAGCCGTCGGCAGCGCTGTCCTTCTGTTTTTAGACCACAAAATCAACAAGGTCACCAAAGAAGTGTGTTCCTGTTTGTGAGGGAAAGATCATCCAGGGTTAAGGAAACAGTGGATGCAGTTTTTTCTTTCCGGAGCCGCAACTGAGTTCTGCAGGTGTGTTTGTTTTCTCCCGGTCATGAGTCGAAACCACAGGCGGTGAGTAAAACTGCATCAGATGTGTGTTTTGCTGGCAATTGGCGCGTATAATGTAAACAACATGAACGTATAGTGAATCAAAAGTTATCCAGGGATAATGCCCTGATGTATTTAATAATGTGTATGTGCTTGTGAACTCCACTGCACATCTCCACGAGCTCGGCTGTTTTTTCTGAAAGAATCGGTATACCGTACCTGTCTTTTATAAATATGATAAAACTAAAGACTCGTCAGAAATATGAAGGACGCAATACTACTCTATAGGGTATTCAAGATTAACATAAAACTGGCAGAAACTGTGTGCGTTATGTACCCTTTGAATAAAATCATTATTCTAAGAGACTTATTGACCCTGTCACACAATCATGAGGTTTAGGAGTCCTTTTGATGTTTCTTCTATGTTGGTTGCACCACATGACTTTTTCATTAGTTGGTCACAGGAAAGCAGCATTGTGTATGGAGGCTCTCTTTACACGGAAAATATATTCAGCTGGACTGAAAACGCTACCTTGAATTTGGATGGCAAAGGAATGAGACATAATGTAGTCTAAAACACCTGTAGCGATGCCCCAAGCCAGAAGGACATTAAGAGAGACAGACAGAACAGATTAATAAGCGCTCAGGCTTGCTGCCTGTCACATTATTCAGGAGTCTGTCTGCCAGTGTCCTCCATCCTGGTGTGTGGTGGTCAACATTATGTTCCAGAGAGGCAGGGATCTCACTTAAAGCTGACTCACGTACATTGTTCTTGGTGGAAAATGTGGTCTTCTGATCTGTACAAAACAGCGGATTTCACAAGTTACAAAATAAATCAAATGTCATGAATATGTATGGGTCCTGTGTTCCAAATGAATAAATAAAAAAGGTGTATTTTGCTAATAAAACAAGCCTATTAGTAGGAATTTTGTTTTTCACTGTAATGAAAAAAAATATAATTGTGTAGTTCATCGTCATCATCAGCTTCATCATCATCATCATCATCATCATCATCATCATCATCATCATCATCATCATCAGCTTCATCATCATCATCATCATCATCATCATCATCATCATCAGCTTCATCATCATCATCATCATCATCATCATCAGCTTCATCATCATCATCATCAGCTTCATCATCATCATCATCATCATCAGCTTCATCATCATCATCATCATCATTATTATACATTTCTTAAAGACAGTGAAGCCTAGTTTATTTTCTCTGTTGTTTTGATCATTAATGTTATTATATGATTTTATCTTTTATTTGTATAACAATGTATTATTGTTAGTATAGAAAATGAAAATGATGATGAAAATAATAATAGACAATAGAAACAATTAAATAGGCTTCATTATCTTTATAAATAACAATAATAAATAAATACAAATACAACAGATGTGTAATGTAATACAACTGCTCATTATAGCCTATAAATTAGGGGTGCGACTCAATCAGTTCCCTAGTTTAGTTTAGTAGTCAGGGCACTGATCAGGAAATCAGTCATTTTAAGGGCTGTTTCAATTGCAGAATCCTTCTAGGCCACTGAGGCCCTGTCCCAAATGGCAAACGAGCCAACCTATGCACTTTCGGTCTTGTGGATTTACCACGAGACCGTAGGGTGTCCCGTTTGTCATTTTAAGTCTCAGAACAGTGCTCGTGAGTGCCCCCTTTGTGGCCGATATGCGCCCTCGATGCACACTAGTAGGAAGACCCTTAGGGTTAGGGTGCTAGTTGGGACAGGGCCTCAAATATACACTCCCTAAATAGGTCCCATAATGCACCGTGAAAACCCAGGGTGCATCGATGCTCACTATAGCCTTGTCCCAAATGGCACTCTAAACCCTCACTGTCTTCCTCCCACACTTCCACAAGGTAACAACGTTTTGACTGCAGGGTAGAAGTCCTCTGCATAATTCGCGAACTTGCGGGCTCAGCTGAAGTGCGCATCAAGGGCACATAGCAGCCGCAGAGGGGTTGCTCACGAGCACCCTTCTTTAAGCTTAAATGACGAATGGGACTACAGTCTTGTGGAATTATGGGCACGTGCTCGCAGCGGCCATTGTAAGTCCACAAGACCGAAAATGCACATGAAGTGTGCATTTGGGAAAGGGTCTGTTCCCTCAACAGAAGCTCTAAAGCGTGAAACTTAAATCACAGGGAGCCAATTCACTACGCAAAACGACGCACGGTAGATGTTTTTTTAAAATACAAACTATTAAGTTATTATATTTCTGCATATTCATCGCTAGTGTCACAATCACATTACTTAGGACTTATATTTTTACGTTTTGTCTTACGTTTTGTAACTCGATTAAGTTTTAGGACTTAAACAAGTTCCGTTTTGCCATCGTCTGCCTTTGTCACTCATTTGTTGTCACAGACACTAATTATGTTCAGCTGTGCACTCATCAATCACCATCATTATCGCCTGTATATGTTTGGTTCTGTTCTCAGTTCATTGTCTGGTGTTGTCTAGTGTGGATGTGGTGTATGCTGCTCTTTTCTTGTGGATCATCTTGTGGTTAGTCATCAAATATTAGTCATCTTCATCTTTATCATCTTTATACAATCAGCTCCCTGACAGCTAGACAGGTAATAAACATAATCTAGCTAAAATCAAATTATGTAGGCAAAATATTTCAAGGCCTTTCCAGCCTTTAAAGGGTTAGTTCACCAAAAAATTCTGTCATTAATTACTCACCCTCATGTAATAATGAAGATATTTTTGTTGAAAACCCGATGGCTCAGAAAGGCCTCCATTGGCAGACCTGAAACGCGTAGATCTACTTTTAACTGGTTTTAACGCTTTAACCCAGTTCATTAAAGGCTGTTTACTTTACCACATGAGTGCCTTGGAATATTTCGTCTACATAATTTTATGTTTACCTCCAGTTTATCCAATGAGCCCCAGTAGTTATTTAAAGACACCCAGGAAGCACTCTCTACTTCTGTTTTTTTGCAATAATCTAGCTAATAGTGATGCAAAGTCCAATCAATTTCCATGAATCGGTTCTTTTCAGACAGTTTGGCTCAATGAACCTGTTCAAAAGGCCAATTCATAGGTTCATAATGTCATCATGCAATGATGTTACTATACATTTCTTGTATGCATTTCTCAGTGTCATGTTATATCAAGGAAACATTCAAATAAAGTAATCTTTGTCAATGCATATTGGAATAATCTAATCAAGTTATTTGCGTTAGTGCATTTTGCTGAGTTTTGCCTTTCAGTCAATTATGTTAATAGTGTTTGCGGTTACAGTTTCATTAGAGGATCTTTTATTTCAGATACGACTGACAAATATGCATTAATGTGGATATGTTACACGTCTAAAGTAGCCTATATTGAACAAATAAACCAGTCTTATAAGCTTATCAATTCTGTTTAACAACAAATATACTGCATGCACAATAAACTACAGAAAAATTTGAATAAAAATTAAAAAGTATCTCTCGACAGAAAGGTTTTTGCAGTTCTAATAAAATGTTATTTAATAACAGTAGTCATCATAAACATTTTCCAGGACGTGCCTCAGAATTGCGCCGCCAACTCAATCATCAGAATCAAAACTTTGACAGTTTTAGTCGGACGAGCTACTTCTGCTTTTGATTCTTGCGTCATAAACTAAAGTTCGATTCAGGTTGATTAATGAATCAACTCAACCGGTTACTTGCTGAGAAACGGCTCAACATCACTACTACACTCTCAGAAAAAAAGGTACAGTGGAGGTACAATTGTGTTCCTTGGGGAACAAAGCGTATAACTGTACCATTAAAGTGCACAATTATACCACTGATCTCAGTTCGGTCCTAGTGAGTCCCTGTCCTGCAGAGTTTGACATCTATAGAAGCTCTTGTTGAAAATTAATACGTTTAGATTTTGATGTTTTATTAAAAACGTTTGGTCACCATTATGGAGATCAGCGTTTCCTTAAGTTTGGCAGTTTGACTTGAATTTTTAAGTGAGTTTGTGGTTTTTGTTACAGTGTAAACAAAACACATAATTGATCAAAACAAAAGAAGCCATAAACAAAATGTATCATGAAGAATAATGTTTCACTAAACTTATCACTGAATAAAAATAATACTATATAATATTCACCAACAATACTTTCTTGCCACAGATCAGACATTCTAAATTTTGATTTTTAAAAACATTCTAAGGGGGGAATAGTTTAGACGCACACATATATCAAGAATCAGTATATGAATCTCAACAATGGTAGCATACTTAATGCTGCAATGCATGCTGGGAGCCACACGTTTTATACTGTGGCGGCTTCGCAGGGTTGGAGCTAAACTCTGGAGAGCATCAAATCTCTAGGACTAAACTTGCCGATCCCTGACTTAGAGGTACAAAAATGTACCTCTAAGGGTACAGCCCCTGTGATGGCCACTTGTACCTTAAATGCTAAACATTTTTTGAGAGTGTAGCTAACATTTATAATATATTGTCCCAATGTGTAGTGAGGCAGGGTCTTTGCTTTCCTTACCAGTGCTCAAATTCATGTAGGCCGACACAATATACTGATTCAAGACCTAGGGAGCTGATTAAGGTGCACCCTAGATGTTGGCTAAGTCCCATGTTGGCATAACCTTGCATCACTGCAAAAGCCAAACAAAAAGTCAAATGAAGGAAGACACAACACTACCTCTCCAAAACATTAGATAAGCGATAAACATTGACCTTTGCAGAAGGAATACAGTCCTTGTAGGTGCGAGGTCAATAGCCAGGGAAAAGTATTTAATTCAGATTCTTCACCTCAGCCGCTTTCTCATTCTCTATTCTGTCTCAAATCATCCGTAACATCCCCATTGTGTTTTCATTTCCTTTAAAGCTCTTAACCTGCTTCTAAATGTGTTATAAATAATTGATCAGCCCAAGGGAAACAATTCTGAGTGCACCCATGGGAGCCGGGTCAATAAATCTGGCGGGCAACAATGCAGCCGAATGATTCACAACATGGCGAGTAAAATGCAATGTGGCAAGTTGCTGATCACATGGCTACCCCACCAGAGGGATTGAAAGTGGAACGCTCCCACCTAATGAACTTTCAGGCCTCAGGAAGATGACATTTGTTGATAATTTTGCCACCCAGGACCACCATTTTGAAAGTGCATCCATGAAACATATTTACCTGATCAACCAGTCCAGTCTGAATATAGCTTATGCATGCATTTATTCTGTCATCTCTGTGTATGTTGAGGACCACTACGTGAAAAATGGGATGCAGATTTGCATACGCAGCCCACGACTGGCCAAAAATAGCGCATTTGAATTGCATAATGTTGCGGGCAATCATTAAGCTGCCTCTTGGATGCGGAGGCACGTTGGGATGCTTTAAAAAGCCGTTTCAGAACAATGGAAGGCTGGCTTTTCTCATCAAAAGCCTGAATACCGAGAGAGGAAAATAATCACTGTTATTAACGGTACGCTTTCATTTCTAGGGAGTCTTTAATGAGGTCGGCTAAATTTTCCAACAACACCTCCTCACGTCATTCAGGTAGAGGGAGCTTTCATTGTGTTGATGAAGCAGTTTTTTTTTTTTCTGTCCTGTCTTCGTATTTTGTTTGTTCACCAACTCATCCATCCATGTCTAAAACATATATTTCTGAAGAAAACATAAATAGTGTTTATCAGACCGTGTAATTCTTAGAGCGTGAAGCTAGGGTATTCTTCATGGTTGCTAGGGCATTGCTATGCTGTTGCCATTTTTTTAATGGGCTGCTGTGCAATTGCAAGGGTGTTCTAGGTGGTTGCTAAGCAATATATAAGGTTTTCTGGGTGGTTGCTAAAGTGATGCTAAAGTGTTCTGAGTTGTTTTAACAGGACAGGTACTTATGCAAACACTAGGGTGTTTTTTAATAAGGTGTTTAGCAATAGATAAGGTGTTCTTGGTGTTTCAATGGGATGCTTAGCAGTAGATAAGGTGTTCTTGGTTTGATGCTAGTGCATTGCTATAAAGTTGTCAAGGTGTTCTGGGGGTTGCTAGGTTGTTGCTAAGGTGTTCTGTGTGGGTTTTAATAGGGCAGGTTCCTATGCAATTTCTAGAGTGTTCTTGGTGTTTAAATGGGCTGCTTGGCAGTAGATAAGGTGTTCTTGGTTTGCTGCTATTGCATTGCTATAAAGTTTCAAGGTGTTCTGCACGGTTGCTAGGGGGTTGCTAAGGGGTTATGGATGGTTTTAACAGGTTCCTATGCATTTTCTAGAGTGTTCTTGGTGTTTTAATGGGTGCTTAGCAGTAGATTAGGTGTTCTTGGTTTGCTGCTAGTGCATTGCTATAAAGTTTCAAGGTGTTCTGCACGGTTGCTAGGGTGTTGCTAAGGTGTTATGGGCGGGTTTGACAGGTTCCTATGCAATTTCTAGAGTGTTCTTGGTGTTTTAATGGGTGCTTAGCAGTAGATAAGGTGTTCTTGGTTTAATGGTAGTCAATTGCTATAAAGTTGCTAAGGTGTTCTTTGGGGTAGCTAGGGTGTTACTAAGGTGTTACCAGTGGTTTTCAACAGGTTCCTATGCAATTTTTTTTACAGTGGTTACAGTTTACAGTTGGTGTTTCAATGGGGTGCTTAGCAGTAGATAAGGTGTTCTTGGTTTGATGCTAGTGCATTGCTTAAAGTTGTCAAGGTGTTCTGGGGGTTGCTACGTTGTTGCTAAGGTGTTCTGTGTGGTTTTAATAGGGCAGGATCCTATGCAATTTCTAGAGTGTTCTTGGAGTTTAAATGGGCTGCTTAGCAGTAGATTAGGTGTTCTTGGTTTGCTGCTAGTGCATTGCTATAAAGTTTTAAGGTGTTCTGCATGGTTGCTAGGGTGTTGCTAAGGTGTTATGGGTGGTTTTAACAGGTTCCTATGCAATTTCTAGAGTGTTCTTGGTGCTTTAATGGGTGCTTAACAGTAGATAAGGTGTTCTTGGTTTAATGGTAATCCATTGCTATAAAGTTGCTAAGGTGTTCTTTGGGGTTGCTAGGGTGTTGCTAAGGTGTTACCAGTGGTTTTTAATAGGTTCCTATGCAATTTTTTAGAGTGTTCTTGGTGTTTAAATGGGGTTCTTATCAGTAGATAAGGTGTTCTTGGTTTGATGCTAGTTCATTGCTATAAAGTTGTTCTTCATGGTTGCTTTGGTGTTGCTAAGGTGTTACCAGTGGTTTTAACATGTTCCTGTGCAATTTCTAGAGTGTTCTTGGTGTTTTAATAAGGGTGTTTAGGAGTAGATAAGGTGCTTTTGGTTTGCTGCTACTGCATTGCTATAAAGCTGGCAAGGTGTTCTGCATGGTAGCTAAGGTGGTGTTAAAAGGTTTTCCGGATAGATCTTAATGAAGTGCTTAGCATGTGAAGTTGTCAAGGTGTTATGGGAGGTTGCTATAGTGGTGTCTTTGCAATAAGTTGCTATTTGATTGCTAGGCTATTTTAGTTGGTTTTTAGTGTGTTTGCTAGCATGTTGCTCTGAGGATTCTGAGTGCTTTTAATGAGTTTCTATGTGATTTGTAGGGTGTTGTGGGTGGTTGGTAGAACGTTGCTATGTTGTTTCTAAAGTGTTCAAAGGCTGTTTTTTTACATACTTCTATGCGCTGGGTGTTCTAGGTGGTTGCTATGCAGTTGCTAAGGTGTAGTTTGCAGCAAGTTGGTAGTCAGTTTCTAGGGTGTTATGGGAGTTGTAGCACGTTGATGTGTGGTTGCTAAGGTGTTCCAAATGGTTGGTAGCATGTTGATATACATTCATTATGGTGTTCTGAGTGATTTTAATGAGCTGTGCTCTGAGTGTCTTTTAGAGTTGATAACATGTTTTAGGTGGTTGCTTGGACATTTCAATATAAGGTTGCTATGGTGTTCTGTCTGAGGGTTTTTTAAAGCTGCTATACATACAAATAATCCACATCTCCATTTATTTTCATAGAAATAAATATTAAAATCACAAGTCTGATTACATAGAAAACAAATAGCAGTCCTTGCTTCAATCAGCCTCATGTTTTGACGTGTCACTATTTGTTCTTTACACAAACCACAAGCATTAAGTATGAGTAATAGTAATAGTGAAGCTTCCCTAGCTGTATTAAAACAAAATGCTCAAATCACACCAATCTTAATCTCATGAAATCCTCTTTTCATTTATATATTATTTTTAATATGAAATATCTTTGCTGCCTCACACCTTATCTCCATATTCCAACAGATATTCAGGAAACGCTTCAGCAGACAGTGTGTCACTACACAGTGCATTATGACAGCCTCAAAACACATTTACATTGTACAGACCGCACAAATTCCGTCACCTCAAACTGCAGTGATGGAATAACTCAATTCTCTTGCCTAAAATACTTCAAAACAGGCAACACAAATCCGTCATGCTTCTCTAAATGTTTAATTTAACCTTTAAGGCAATGCTGTCTCACATACGTTACATGCCAGCCCCATGGGTTTGTGGGTAATCCCTATACAAGCCATGATTGCAGCCAAATGCTTCTGATTGGATAAAACAATCCTTATCAGTAACAGCACTTCCCTCATGTTTAGTTTATGTGCAAAGTCTGCTTGTCAAAACATGCCCTTATAGTCATGAAAAAATGAATAAAATGAGGTGGATGCACTTCACATTTGCATCTGTGTTTCATAAGGTTGACATTCAGTGACTCATAAATGCAGTTAAAACGAAGAAACCTTGGATTCATTCGCATTCCAGGGGTCTGAGAGTGTTAGATTATAAAAAAATAAATAAAAATAAACCTTGAAATGTCAGAACATTTAAAAAATGTTTTCCAGGTCTGGAAAAATTGAGATAAATCTATGGTCATCTCTAAAATATTCAATTGGTTAAAATCCAATAAAATATTTAAACATTCTTAAAATAAGGACATTTACTTGAAAAGCAAATAGTATGGGGAGATTTTCCTTTTGAATTTTTTTTAAGCATAAACCATACTAAATGTTGTGAAATTTGGTGTCACCCCAGTTTCAATGCAATGTGTATCCAAAGCAAAGATGTTTTGTTTTGTTTTTTTCACTTTTTTTTCACTTTCTAGCCTACTTTAGGGTTTCAAGTTATTAGTTCCTCTTTAGGGTTTCAAGTTATTAGTTCCTTTTTAGGGTTTCAAGTTAGTAGTTCCTCTTTAGGGTTTCAAGTTAGTAGTTCCTCTTTAGGGTTTCAAGTTATTAGTTCCTCTTTAGGGTTTCAAGTTATAGGTTCCTCATTGCGGTTTCAAATTACACTTTCAAGTTCCACTAAAACTATGTTCATTAGGCTAGTAAGGAATAATTTTGATCAACAGTCAGTCACACAGTTTAGTGGACATTATACAAAAAGTGTGATTTAGTAACACCTTTGAAAAAAAAAAAAAAAAAAAAAAAAAAATATATATATATATATATATATATATATATATATATATATATATATATATATATATATATATATACGAACATATTTCAGGCTGTTGTGTAAATGTGTGAAAACTACCATTCAGTACCATTTAGCACAAACAAGCAGAAAATAACACCCTCTTTCCTCTCAGCATTAAAACAGCCTCTTAAGTCAAACATAAAACTTCATGTCTATCTGGATTTCAGTGCTATAAATGCATAAAATAATAACTATTCTCCTTCATAAAACTGTAAATTCCTTGTAGCCTGTCATACATAACATACATAAGCCCTTAATAACCTCTCAAAGGTTTTGCGGTACAAGCTTAATTTTACATTGAGATGACATTTTAGGATTTCTTCTTTAATGCACTAAATGTCAAATCATTCACTGAAACTGCTAGTTGTCTATTATTGACAACCACTCTCAGGCAATACAATCTTGCGGTTATGCTTCTACAAAAAGCTAGTATTTGCAGTCTAAGGTCACACTGGAGGTACTGTACACGGCCAGTAGCTGCCTGGTACCGCTTTCCCCCGAGACCTAATGTCTTAACAGCGCGATCATGACGAATATCCAACACTAAGTGCTGAGTTTACACTGACCTGAGAGCTGCTTTCCTCTACTGCAGGAGTTTATCTCCTCCTCTGAGGTTAGTGGAGCATCATCGGCTGCTTACAGACCTACGGCCAGCTTGATATTTGAGATTGCTTCTATTCTGAGCGCTTAGACATTGAGACACTGCTACTCACAGAAGAGGACATGAGGGAGATTTAGACTTGACTGGGAAGGAGAAAACACATGCAAATTGTTCTCTGTGTTTCTTCAACTATGAAGAGCAGTCTAGAATCTGGGTCAGGGAACATTTCATCATTATAATAATAATTATTAACTATGTATAACTAAGCTAATCTAAAATAGTGAAATAAATGTAAGCTACACTATATTTCCAAAGACACATTTACATGCACATGAACTTTAATGACATCCCATTCTTAATCTATAGGGTTGAATATAGAGATGGTCCACCCTTTGCGGCAATAACAGCTTCAACTCTTCTGGGAAGGCTTTCCACACGGTTTAGGAGTGTGTTTTTGGAAATTGTTGACCATTCTTCTAGAAGTGCATTTGTGAGGTCAGGCACTGATGTTGGACGAGAAGGCCTGATTCGCGTTCTCCGCTCTAATTCATCCCAAAGATGTTCTGTTGGGTTAAGGTTCTGACTATGTGCAGGCCAGTCAAGTTCCTCCACACCAAACTGGCACACCATAATCCCCCCTCCACCAAACTTTACATTTGGCACGATGCAGTCAGGCAAGTACCTTTCTCCTGGCAACCGGCAAACCCAGTCTCCTCCGTTGGATTGCCAGACAGAGAAGCGTGATTGATCACTCCAGAGAACACATCTCCACTGCTCTTGAGTCAAGTGGCAGCGTGTTTTACACCACTGCATCCGATGGGTGGTTGCATTGCTCTTGGTGATGTAAGGCTTGGATGAGCTGCTCGGCCATGTAAACCCATTCCTTGAAACTCTCTACACACTGTTCTTGAGCTACAAGACAAGGCCACACAAAGTTTAGAGGTCTGTAGCTATTGACTCTGTGCAGAAGTTGCCAACTTTCTGCACTGTGCGGGGGAAAATCACAGAGCGGGGTCAGCGCATACTGTGGTGCATGCGCTGACCCCGCTCTGTGATTTTCCGTGACCTACCACTTTGTGGCTGAGTTGTTATTGAGCCCAATTGCTTCCACTTTATTATAATGCCACTAACAGTTGACCATGGAATATTTAGTAGTGAGGAAATTTAACGAATGGACACAATGTTATAATGTGAAAATCGTGTGTGATTCCAACACAATCTCATGGCAATTTGTAACTATTTTACATTTTGGCAAATTGGTGGCTTGTTCGCCAATCTTATTTGTATGTTTGCGCACAATCTGTATACACCCCAGTGACGGGTATGTATAGGGGTGAGGTTAAAATCATTAGTTTTTGTATGATTAATATCAAAATCGCCACTGTGTAAAATATAGCGAGTTTGGTGGTCCATGTACATACAGTTAGACATTGTCAGTTGACATAATACAAACTACTAGAAAAGTGCCCTTGAGAAAAGTATTTTAGTCTCATAGGTGAAGTAATTCCTTCCAATTTTTTAGATTTTTTTTTAATCTATTTTTTGTGGTTCCTTGCTGTTTTTCTCTCTTTTCACAAGGTCAACTAAAAAAGGTCTGTGCTGACAGATTTTCACTCTGATGTTTAAAATAAGACTGAGTGGAAGGTTAAACGTGTCTATCATGACAAATCAGACTTTATATGTTCTGAGCATAGGTTTAGTACAATGTGCTGACACAGTAATGCCTTTGTCATGATACAAAAGCTGAAAATAACTTTGATATGCTCTTGTTCTGTTCCAAAGGTGACTTAGCAGGCATTTACTGGAATTATTAAGCCCGATATATATAGTATGCAGAATATGTTGCATTCTCAGAAATGCCACCTGTGATGTTAAAGTCACAGGACCGTGGTGTAGTTTGTTTGCAGCCTAACTACTTGTAGATTCTTACTTCTGCTGACTGCATTTAGGCTTCAAAATTAATAAAAGTTGTGTTCATCTGTATGAATGATCTTGATGGACAAAACATGTATCATAAACTCGTGTTGATCACAGAGCTTGTTTTTTTGCAATAATCCAAAAGTCTATTGAAAAATCCTTTTGGGTTTTTGTCGAAGGAACCAGAATAATGCTAACTGCCGATTGGCCTACAATGTACTTGCACCACTCTATTATGGTCAACAATCTAGCACAGAATATGTGCTAGTAGCAATCTAAATCATAATGTTACAGTAATGCAAGGATTAGTAACATTTAAATAACGAGTCAATAAATCATCCATTCTATTTATTAAAATGTCAAAATGTATTTTTGTCTTACCCTGATTCATTATGGTAAGCCACTAAATCTCGAACCTCCGGGGAATCACTTGTCTTAACCCTCTAAACCCTGAGCTGTTTTCTGGGCCCTGGAGGTGTTTCGACATGCCCTAACATTTTTTTGCTTATTGCTATTACTTGTATGCATACACTGTCAGAAAAAAGGTACAGTAAATGAACTGCATTTATATAGTGCTTTTAACAGACCCTATGGCCATCCAAAGCGCTTTACATTTTGCCAAACATTCACCCATTCATACACCGACGGCGATGTCAGCCATGTAAGGTGCCATCCAGCTCGTCGGGAGCAGCTGGGGTTAGGTGTCTTGCTCATGGACACTTCGGCACTTGGTCAGGTGGAACTGGGGATTAAACCACCAACCTTTCGGTTTGTAGACAACCTACATGAACCACTGAGCCTAGTGGAGGTACCTCCACAGGGGAGGTACAATTTTGTTCCTTGGAGAACAAAACATATAACTGTACCTTTAAAGGTACACAATTGGTCCTTAGGGTACAGCTGTGCCATTTTTTTCCTCAGTCCTAGTGAGTCGCTGTCCTGCAGAGTTTGGTTCCAACCCTGAAAGACATCTATAGAGGCTCTTATTAAGAATTAACAGGTTTAGAATTTGATGTCGATTTTATATTTTAAGATTTTTTTGGTAAATTTCACACATTTTAGTCTGGCAATTGTTTAACTAGTAGACTACAATGTGAAGTTTATGCAACAATTAGCATATGAATAACTTAAGACACACGTGGGTGTGGTCACATTTTTTAAGAAATGTACCAAAAATGCTTTGCCTCTCATTGATTTAATTCTGATTGAAACAAACGCCGAACAGAGGAGAGTCTTCTGACAAAAAGAGAACGCGACCAAACTCGTAATAAAACAAGAATCAACATTGGCTTGGCTTTTTGGAGACTGTGTTCACACAGAACACAATTTTCCATTCAACTGTAATACTTTTCCATTATTTTTCAATGTAAACATAGGCTATGGACGTCTTTAACCGCTGCACTCATGTCTTGCATCTTTTGAAGCGTCTCATCCATGACACAGAATTCTAAAAATGCGTCGCTCAAATTAAAATAAGTTAAACTTTTAAAAAACTCTCCTTGCACTTTCTCCATTCCACTAAATCAATGTCCCCTTAATGGATATAGATAAATTAACATATTCAGCTAGTCAGCTTGACATCCTTTCCATCTACACTGGTTATATCTTGGCCTAGCCTAGTAGTGATTTTTTTTAGCAGTAAGATAACCATATTGAGAGCAGAGTCATGCAAAGCTAAAGCACAACCAAAACAATGTTCTTCTGCACAATGTATGCCGTTTTAAACTACTAGAGGGATACATATTGTACCTTTAAAACATGTTAAATCCAAGGTTCTTTTCGTGAATGAAATGATAGCATAAAGAGTACATGTCGTCAGGTTTGTCATGTTTATGTGTGTGCGTGCATGTCTGTTTTAATTTTGCTAGGCTAAGGCTCGATACACAAGAGCAATTTCTCACCTGGCATTAATTGGACGACAACTGACTCAGTAAATTCAGATCTGGGTAATAAGCTGCCTAATGAATCCCTTTTTAACCCAGTATACCTAACAGGGCTGAGGAAAATGGTCAACCTCAATATTTTAAACTATCTTAAAGGGATAGTGCGCTCAATGTAAAGAATTATACTATTGTTTAAGCTACTCACCCATACAAACCCATTTTTTAAATGTTTTCAACTCATACAGTGACAATTACACGTGACTACAACTGTCAAGTTCCAACAAAAAAAAAAAATACTTAAAGGTTTAGTTCACTTAAAAATTAAAATTATCATAGAATGTACTCACCCTATAGCCATTCTAGATGTATATGACTTTCTTCTTTCAGCCAAACACAATCTGTTACATTAAACAAAATATCCTTATTCCAATAATAGGAGTGAATGGTAGGCCTACGTTAGATTAGAAGCCCAAAAAAGCGCATCCATCCATCCATCCATCCTAAAAGTAATCCATATGGCTCCAGGGTGTTAATAAAAACTTCTGAAGTGGCATATTTTTATGCTAATTTGAATATGCTAATTTGAATCAGAATGAGATTCTTAGCTGCAGTAAAAAGGAAGATTTTCATTGAATAATGACTTGCGTTAAAAATGAAATAGTATGACTTCATGAGACTTATATAGCATGTGAATCATATGGACTATTTATAGGGCTGTTTTTTCCTATTTGTCCTTGGTGTTCATGGTAGTTATGCAAGTATTGAAAATACATGCTTAAAATACTTCAACCATAGACGAACCATACAGATTTGGAATGGCATGAGGAAGAGTAAATATTTATTTTTATCTTTGAATTAACTATTCCTTTAATGCTAAACCCTGAAAACTAAATAAAGGTGTAAAACTTATAAAGAGACTACAGAAAATGGGCATATTTGTAGCATTTACGACGCTTCAGATATCTGTTCTCGGTGCTGGGAATACCACTGGAACTGTTATTGATAACAAATTGTGATTTTGATATCTGTAACACCGCCAGCCAGGTGATCCGAGAGCTGTTGGCGCTTATGCACCGTCTAATGTTGATCCAAATCACTGTGGTGGGTATAGTCGGTCTCTTTGTAGTTGTCTCTTTGCTTGTTCTCCCTCCTACCATCTTTTTTCTCTTGCCAGACACCCCCTCTCCATCTCTCCTGCAATATTCTCACCTCCATTTATTTTTACGCCACAGTTTAAGCACCTGTAATTCGAGCCGGGAGACAGCTGCAAGTGCCGTCCGCCTTGTCCAAATACGTAGGGCCGAATAAAATTAGCCAGCGCCTGCTATGCCAAAGAGACTACAGTGATCTGTGTAGTGAGCAACCGAATCCCAACCAACTTATCCTAGATCAGATTTGACGTCACAATGTGGTTATGAAGATTTGGCAAGGGTTTAAAGAGACTGATTTGAGACCTGTCAGATACAGGAATGGTAAACAGGGGGGTCTGTGACACTAGACCACACAGAGAGAAGAGGGTGTTATGGATGAAAGGCACTGGTGTCATTTTCCACTGTCTGACACGCACACCACAGGGGGGCAATTTGACTACATTATGGGGTGTGGTGGTCCAGTCTCATGTTTTCCTTCGCAAGGAAACGTATCTCTTTAAAACTGAGCTAGACCTCCTATCAGAGCACCACAGATTGGCGCCATAACTGCGACGCAAACCTCTGACGAGCGAATGCTGCCCTCCAGGCATGTCTCGAAGTAACGTAATCATCTCTGCGGAGAACCTACCTTCATAATTCTACTTAATCTTACAGCACGACGCTCTGTGGATTATTGGACAATTTGACAAGGTTTGCTTGCCAGTGATGAGTTTCTGGAAGAAATTTGAAATGTTCATTTTCAATTTAGCAGAACAAAAACCAGCCATAGAAACAGGTCGCTGAAGCATCAGGCCAAACTTTTAATGGAAGCCTTCAAAATGATTGGCTAAAAGACAAACCAAGGATGTCTTTTTGAGTCATCTTGCATGCAACTTTGTGATGTTGTTCAGAAAAAAATGTGAACTCCCAAAAATACAACACAACAATTTCTTTAAAAAAATATTATGAAAAGTGTCATCCCTCATGTTGTTCTAAACCTGTATGGCTTTCTTATTTTTGCAGGAGAACAAAAGAAGATAATTTTAAACATTTCAACGGTTTGTGCCCATACAATGAAAGTCAATGGGGTCCAAAACACTAAACCCCGTTAATTTTCTTCAGGGGTGTCCAATCCTGCTCCTGGAGGACCACTTTCCTGCAGAGTTTAGCTCCATACTGCTCAAATGCACCTGCCTGAAAGTTTCCTGAAGACTCAGGAATTAAGTTTAATTAATGTTGAAGCTAAACTCTAGCCTAGAAATCTAGACGCACCCTAGCGGCAGCAAATTTAATCTGCCCGCAAGTGTCGTCTAGGAACTCTCAATACCCTTCTGAGCTGTATTCCTCACAATCTGGACGGGCCAATCACGTCGTGTATAGAGTCGGCGGGCGGGGCCATAATGACGACGGCCGAGTTGCGTTTGCGTGCTTCTAGTAAACACAGAAACTGGCGAACGGCGGTCTTTCGAATCAGCTTTGATCGCGACTCTGGAAGACTTGGAGACTTGAAGGCACTGAAGTCATTCTTAAGAAGGGAAGATGTGTTCGGAGTTTAGCCGACCGGATACGGCGAATGTTTAATCTATCAACAAGCTCCGCTTCACCTTCGTTGCTCTGGTTGGTGTAGCGCTATCCTATCGCGTGCAGAGGGAGTTTGAAAGACAACCGTTTATCCCGCCCCTCAGATTAAGCTGTCAATGGTGAGTTTTCAGACCAAACATCTTGATGTGGGTCTGGCTTGTCAGGCTAGCTAAACTCTACAGGAAGGTCATTTTTTGTTTCTTGCAAATATATTTGTTCTGTAGAAGGAATACAAGTTTAGAATGACATGAGGGTGAGCAAACAATGCCAGAATTATTTAGGTGAACTATCTTTTTGTATCCAAAAACATACTCTACACAAGTACGCAAACACACATGCTTACCAATTACAGAAACTGAAGAAAGAAAAGAAAAGAAAAAGATTATGTTGCTGCTTTCTCAAATGTGTCCAGAAGGCATTACAATGAAACTTAAGAAAGCTAATTTTCTACCGTATTGGCATTTAATCTTTAAATGCACACCCCTGTGTTTATGACCTGGGATGACATTCACTACTCTCCTTCTTCTTTCTTTTCAAATTAGACATCAACCTTCTTAGTATTCCTCTATCAATTCATTAAAAAAATAAATTAATAATAAAATTATAAAAGAGTGCCTGTTTTCCCATTCATTTTTTGTAAATAACGTATAGGTCGTCAGCGACCCAAGGTGTGTAACAGTGTAAGCAAATTTTTTCTGCACAACAATAATTTAATCTTTAATGACTGAATAAGTGCAATTCACCTTTATTTCAAAAGATATATATCTGATACACAATAATGAAGTGACGTTTCACTCATAGTCCGGAGGCAGAAAACAAAAGAATTGGAAAAATCATCAGCAAAACTTAAAATGGATCAGTGATTTCCTGCAGAGCAAGTCCTGAACGCAATCAAATTGTAGAGCTGGATCTGGTGAAGAAGCTGTCAGTGATCAAAATATTGATTTTGAAGATGTTAAAAATGATAGCTTTGAGAATATGTTTGAGACGGTGAATATGAGACAGATGCTGAATGTACTGGGATATGATGATATATAAAATCTGCACAAAACTGAACCCTTCCAAGCTCCAAAAGATAAAAAATATGCTTTATCTGTAATCGTCTGTAATCGTAACTCTAATATCAGGAGAGTTTTATGACCGGTAGAGATCCATCTGAGTTAGATATAGATCTGGGGTAGCTAAAGATCCGAATATGTAATAATGATTTACATTTACATTTACATTTACATTATGCATTTAGCAGACGCTTTTATCCTAAGCGACTTACAACTCAGGAGTACAGGAAGCGATCCGTCAAGAAGAGGCAAAGAAACACAAAAAGTGCCCCAAATACCAAGATTTGTACCAAGATGATTGGCGAAACATTCATGCATTTAAAGGTTAATGCAAGCTACCTGACTAATAACATATCTTGCTTAGCCTAATGGAAAAGACAATAGCAAAATCTAAAGCCAATTCTATTACCTCCCGTGTGTGTCCTGAAGCGTCTAACTACTACTGCAATGCAAGAATGTGAAATAGGACTGTTAGTGCCTAAGTTAGCATACTTGCATAGAATCTGTTTTTGGACCGTCTCCTGCATCTCAAGTTTGTCTCCTGACCAAAAGACACCATCTCACATTTTGTGTCTCCTCTAGAGTTTCAGAAGAGATCTCAAACTGTGTTCAGATTTGTCAAGACAGCAAAACCAAATGATCTCAGCCATGCTATCTACATTAACTCGATACTATGTAGTTTCAGAAAAACAAACAACATTGAGCATTACAATTTGTTCTGTGTACAAACTCATATTATAACTTAGCCTACTTGTCTGAGTCCCTTACAAAAAAACGAAACTCTACATCCCATCCTGAAAATAAAGCTGCCATTCCCTGTAACGTTGAGAGTTTGGTGTTGGGGCTCTGAGTTTAATAATGCCACGTATCACGTGCTGCTCGTTTCACCTCATCTATGTGGGCCTGAGAGATAAAGCGGCGTAGCATCTATCATGTTGCGGCTGATGTTTTGAAGCACACTAAAACGGAAATGTGACTACAAAGTTAATGAGCTTTAAAACTCTTTTAATAGTTCCAGTAATCTCGCAGCTATTCACAGACAAGTGAGCTCAGAAAATGCCTCAGTGGGAAATATGTTGTGGAGGATTATATTCCTCCCCTGGTTGGACGAACTGGCGACCCAGAGGAAGAACAAGAGAAGAATGTTCTAGGAAGGGCTGGATGGGTCAGGAGGGAGTGTGTTTTTATAGTTGGTGCACTGCTGAAACTGCATACCTGCACACTCGGTTTATGCATTTTTGCGTTTCCAGAAAGATAGAAAGGGGAAGATATGTCCAATCTCGCAGACCAATCAGCAAACATGGCAGAGGCTACAATCTTTAGGTTTTCGAAGCAAGAATTTCATATTTTGCAATAGGTAAACACGGCATGTCTGATACATGAATACAGATTACTAGATGCCACAGCTGTGGCCTAGCATTTATTGCTCACTAAAGGCCCAGGTATACTTCACTTCCGCATTCCGCTCTGTCTAGTGCACAAACCATTGAAAGTACACTCATTGACCGTGAACGCAGATGGACGCATTCGGTGTGTGTGCGCTACCTAGTGGACCTTTTGTTTTTAAGAGTTCAAATCACTCGCATGCACTGGTACACAAGGATGCCGCGCGCAGACATCCGTGGACTGTGCTGATGATGAAAATTACATTGTGCGGACTGTCCGCGAGCCAGAGCGAAAGTATATATTTGTTTAAACCAGGTGCCCTGATTTGTGTTTGGTTAAAGTTAGAACTTTGCCAGCCTATTAACAAAGCACAAAGTAGCGTAGCTTACAACAATAGCTGCATTTCCACTGCTGGGCCCAAAGGCGCAGTGAGTGCCAGGTCCAGTTGTGTTTCCACACTGTCTTTCCGGAGCTTGATCAGGTCTCATCTGGGGTTTCTCTGGGCCAACTGCCAGGTTTTTTGGCCCACGGAATACCTGGGTCTAAAGCGGGCAAGCTCAGGCTTGAGGTGTGGTTTACAAACCAAGGAAGATTTGTTTGACAGAAAAATCTGGAGAAGCGGAGTTGTCATTTCATATACCAGAAATTGATGTCATTAATGACTCACCCTAATGTCGTTCCACTACCGTAAGACCTCCGTTCATCTTCGGAACCCAGTTTAAGATATTTTATTTTTACTCCGACAGTGTATCCAAGTGTATGCACACTATACTGTCCATGTCCAGAAAGGGAATAAAAACATCTTCAAAGTAGTCAATTTGTGACATCAGTTGGTTAATTAGAATCTCTTAAAGCATCGAAAATACATTTTGGTCCAAAGATAACAAAAACTACAACTTTATTCAGCATTGTCTTCTCTTCCCCATTTGTTTTCAAACCTCAAATAAAGATTCAAACATGAATCAGCGTATTGATTCATGATTCGGATCGCAAATGTCATGTGATTTCAGCAGTTTGGCAATTTGACACGCAATGTTACTATGAATACTACTTTTGTTCATTTAATGACACTGGGATATTGCATTTATATCACTGTATATGGTAAGGGGAGGGTGGTGGAGGGGGGTAGCAGGATAAGGGGAGGGGGCAAAAGGGGGTGTCATCCCTTCAGACCCATTTGAGTAAATCTTGCATACAACATGGCACAGGAAAACTTATTTTTCCCCACTATTTTCTGGAATTTAGTGGAAACAGTCTCCAGGGTCCTAGAGCACACAACAGGGCCTGAGTTACACACTTTCAAAAATGAATTTATTTAAAAAAAATATTACAGCAGGAATACAATTTATACAGTACAGGTTATTACAACATATACTTACATGTGTATCACTTTTAGCAGTGTTTCATGTAACTTCAAAGGGTTTCCTGTACAGTGACATCAACATTTTGAACTTGACTACTGTATGTGTGAATGGGAAGCTTTTCAATTTGGGTAGGCCAAATCCAGGCGGAAATCCCCAAAAATGGCCCTTGAGTTTAAGCGGAAAATACAGCGCTTTTAGTCGTTTTCGTGGATTTGTGTGAACGCCGATTGTTTGGACAATGTTGTCATCTGCAGGTAAAAAACGCAAAGGAAAACCTTTTCCCCTTTAAGCACATCGTTGTCGTTGAAACTTGGCTCTCAAGTATTTGAATTTGAAGACAAGAATTGGGCTCACAAATAATCCTAATCAAGATCCCTAGCTCATTTCATGAACATGTATTTAGCATATGGAAAGTAGCTAAAAGGCTAAATATGTTTCCTATATGTCATAACCATAACCTAGCAGATAGTGAACATATTAAATTTACATTTAAATGTGGCAACTTTTTCTAATCCTGTTACTAATATTATTTCTTGTATGTTATGTATGATTTGTTAGGCATCAGTCTATACTAGCACATATTTTTACACACACTGGGCTATGGTTATCATGCAGGCTACACAATTTCAAATGCCGTGACTTGGCTGTTAATGTGCTGTATATGAGCTGTGATGCAGATTACATGGGTTGGAATCCAACCAGCAACATTACCTGACCCAGTCCCCCTCTAATTTTTCACTTTCTCTTTAATGTACCAGTAAATAAAAGTGAAAACAGGTTCAATTTTATAAAGTTATTGTCCCTCCCAAAGTGCTTGAGAGCCCTCTATTTCACCTCTGACTCACGTGCACTCTGCTCATTAACTCACATACAGGAGAAAAAGAAAACAGGTAAGCTTTTCTAAGCTCTTCAGTTGCCTGGAACTCTCCCAAGTCTGTTTTTCAGTGGTGATTTCCAGCCAAAAGGAGAAAAGCACTCAAAGCGTGTGCCAAATTGGTGGCCCATGAGAGGGCCAAAACGTGTCAGTTTCACCCCCGCCACTGAGAAAACCCGAGTGTTTTTCCAAAGCTCTAGAAAGTGCAACCTCTGCCTTTGAACTTGTGTCTTGAAGAAAGATGCTTACGAACCCTCAAGGGAGGCTGATTGCAGAGCCTCCCCGGCACTGGGCTACATGTATGGGGTTTGGCTGGATTCATCTACGACACCGGCCCTGATCTTGCCTGTGGCAGCCAAATTGCTGGCTCTGAGCTCAGAGCCAGAAGAGGAAATTCTGGAGAAAAGCCCACCAGGGACCAATGTAAGCAAGGATGCTGCACTCTTTCTCTGGCTGGACTGTTTATCTATCAAAAGCATGGCACGACAATGTTTCCACAGCCATGGTTTGGTCCCAGGTTGCCTGGGGAAGGAAAGTGGCAAGGAGGGATTGTCCTTGACTGGATGGGGAGAGCTGGTGTATTGATTTAATTTGGATGCGTGCTTGCTTGCTCATATTTTTTGGAATTTATTATATTTTTGCTTGGTTGCAGAATACAGGATAGTTAAGCTCAATTTATATTGAAGGCACTTATTTATTTGCACAGTAGGATATTATAAAGTTATAATATATATATATATATATATATATATATATATATATATATATATATATATATATATATATATATATATACAAAAAAAAAAAATTTTCTTTTAAAAAATATAATTTTTTTAATAAATAACTATGTATTAATCTATTACATACAAACATTGACAAAAGAATAATTAATATTTATATACACTTTTAATATGTAATTATATAATTTAGTTAATATAATCACACACACACAAAGTCATGCAAGAAGAAAGTGAAGTTTAAAATAAAAATAAATAAAAAATAACAGCAAAGAAAAGTTAGGTAACCTCAGATAGGGATGGGGAGGGACCATGTGTCACTGGTCACATATGTGACCCACGTCAACAGGAAGTTATCCTGCTGATGCGCATCCACCCACACAGGTGGAGGTCTGGGTGGAATTCAATTAATATGCACAACAGGGCGTCTCTCTCCAAACATCCCTGCAGATATGCCCTTCTTCCATTGCGTCAGACAAGTCACCTTGTTTGCTCTCAATGAAACAAATAAACCAGGAACATCAGATCTATAAAGTGATTTCTGTGCACTGGCATTGGCGGTGTCAGAGGGAACCACCTTTCCTCTCTGGGTATGGAGGGTAGCACTACTCGGTCACACTTTTAGCAGGTCAACATAAACATAAACAGAGAGGACATTAAAATGGAAAACTTGTGACTCAGCAGTGGGATACTGAGACAGAGAAAAAATATAAAACTGCAAACTGTGACTTATTTCTGGTTGGTGTGCCAAGAGACATTGGCACAGGGTCTAACCTCTCTGAAAGGGCACAGTATATATATATATATATATATATATATATATATATATATATATATATATATATATATATATATATATATAGCTGCAAATAAGTATTTGAACACCTGTCTATCAGCTAGAATTATGACTCTCAAAGACCGGTTAGTCTGCCTTTAATATGTCCACCTCCACTCCATTTATTGTCCTACAATAAATACACATGTTTGAGGTTGTTAGCTGCATAAAGACACCTGTCTACCCCATACAATCAGTAAGAATCCAACTACTAACATGGCCAAGACCAAAGAGCTGTCCAAAGACACTAGAGACAAAATTGTATACCTCCACAAGGCTGGTAAGGGCTACGGGGAAATTACCAAGCAGCTTAGTGAAAAAAGGATGTGAGGTCTTAATGATCCTAAGAAACATGAGAAATCAGCCCAGAACTACACGGGAGGAGCTAGTCAATGACCTGAAAAGAGCTGGGACCACTGTTTTCAAGGTTACTGTTGGCAATACACTAAGACATCATGGTTTGAAATCATGCATGGCACGGAAGGTTCTCCTGCTTAAACCAGCACATGTCCAGGCCTGTCTTAAGTTTGCCATTGACCATTTGGATGATCCAGAAGAGTCATCGGATAAAGTCATGAGTTCAGATGAGACCAAAATAGAACTTTTTGGTCAAATTCCACTAAACATGTTTGGAGGAAGAAGAATGATGAGTACCCTCCCAAGAACACCATCCCTACTGTGAAGCATAGGGGTGGTAGCATCATGCTCTGGGGGTGTTTTTCTGCACATGGGACAGGGCGACTGCACTGTATTAAGGAGAGGCTGACCGGGGCCATGTATTGAGAGATTTTGGGAAACCACCTCCTTCCCTCAGTTAGAGCATTGAAGATGGGTTGAGGCTGGGTCTTCCAACATGACAATGACCCGAAGCACAGCCAGGATAACCAACGAGTGGCTCTGTAAGAAGCATATCGAGGTTCTGGCGTGGCCTAGCCAGTCTCCAGACCTAAACCTAATAGAGAATCTTTGGAGGGAGCTCAAACTCAGTGTTTCTCAGCAACAGGTGTGGAGGAGTGGGCCAAAATCCCTCCTGCAGTGTGTGCAAACCTGGCGAAAAACTACAGGAAACGTTTGACCTCTGTAATTGCAAACAAAGGCTACTGTACCAAATATTAACATTCTCAGGTATTAAAATACTTATTTTCAGCTGTATCACACGAATACATAGTTAAAAAATCATAAATTGTGATTTCTGGACTTTTTTTTTTGTTTGTTTTTTTAGATTATGTCTCTCACAGTGGACATGCACCTACGATGACAATTTCAGACCCCTCTATGATTTCCAAGTGGGAGAACTTGCAAAATAGCAGGGTGTTCAAATACTTATTTTCCTCATTGTATATATATATACAGGTGCTGGTCATATAATTTCATTACACACAGACTGATATATTTCAAAAGTTTATTTATTTTAATTTTTAAGATTTTAACTAACAACATTGACACCTTGCACAAGGAGGAGGTCAATGCAAAAGATTCTGGCTGTTCACAGAGCTCTGTATCCAAGCACATTAATAGAGAGGTGAAGGGAAGGAAAAGAAGTGGTACAAAAAAGTCTATAAGCAATAGGAATAACCGCAACCTGGAGAGGATTGTGAAACTAAACATATTCAAAAGTGTGTGGTAGATTCACAAAGAGTGGACTGCAGCTGGAGTCAGTGCTTCAAGAACCACTACGCACAGACGTATGTAGGACATGGGTTTCAGCTGTCGCATTCCTTGTGTCAAGCCACTCTTAAACAATAGACAGCGTCAAAAGCGTCTTGCCTGGGCTAAAGACAAAAAGGACAGCTGAGTGGTCCAAAGTTATGTTCTCTGATGAAAGTAAATTTTGCATTTCCTTCGGAAATCAGGGTCCCGGAGTCTGGGGGAAGAGAGGAGAGGCACACAATGTTGCTTGAGGTCCAGTGTAAAAGTTTCTACAGTCAGTGATGGTTTGGGGTGCCATATCATCTGCTGGTGTTGGTCCATTGTATTTTCCGAGGTCCAAGGTCTACACAGCCATATACCTGGAAGTTTTAGAGCACTTCATTCTTCCTGCTGCTGACAACCAACTTTATGGTGATGCAGATTTCATTTTCCAACAGGACTTGTGCCAAAGCAACCAATACCATGGTATCCCTGTTCTTATTTGGCCAGCAAACTTTCATGACCTTAACCTTATATTTTTAACCCCTTAGATATAATAGAAAATCTATGGGGTACTGTAAAGAGGAAGATACCAGACCCAACAATGCAGAAGAGCTGAAGGAGCCTATCAGAGCATCTGATAGTGTTGACAGAGCAACTGATAGTGTTGATAGTGTTGTCCACTATCAGAGTAACCTGTGCTCTCATAACACCTGACGAGTGCCACAGACTGATCGTCCCCATGCCACGCCGCATTGCTGCAGTAATTCAGGCAAAAGGAGCCCCAACTATGTATTTAGTGCTGTACATGCTCACAATTTTCATGTTCATACTTTTCAGTTGGCCAATATTTCTAAAAAAAAATTGGAAAAAATCCTTTCTTTCTATTTCCTTGTCTTAAGTAATATTATAATTTAATGAGATACTGAAGTTGGGATTTTCCTTAGTTGTCATTTATAATCATCAAAATTAAAAGAAATAAACTTTTGAAATACATCATTCTCTGTGTAATTAATTAATATAATATACAAGTTTCACTTTTTGAATAGAATTAGTGAAAACTTTTTTGATAATATTCTAATTATATGACCAGCGTGTGTGTGTGTGTGTGTGTGTGTGTGTGTGTGTGTGTGTGTGTGTGTGTGTGTGTGTGCGCATATATTTACACGTTATATTGAAATTACAAACACACACAAGCACAGTTTTAAAATGCATGAATTAATTTGGCTAGCATGTGTAAATATGTCCTATATGGCCATATTATTTAATCGTCACAATAACTCAGCGCTCCTAGCCTCACCTATTTTTTCTGCCACGCTACCCCACTGCTCTCTTATCCTATTTTTTTTTTCTCAAGAAAGAGCGTTTTTCTGCTCAGCACTTTTTTAACGACTCTTGTGAGACAGGGGCAATCGCGTGTTGCCAGACCAGGGCAGAAGAGTGATGTTCCATTATCTGCGTGCAGTTGAGAAACGGATTTCTCCGTGGGAGCGCGGCTTTAGAATGGGGCAGGAGGCTGAAATACGGTGACACCCTCAAGCAGGAAGCAGCTAAGCATGACAGGGGAGGTGGAGGGGAAGAAATACAGTGAATGCCTACCGGTGGGTGAGCAGCCAGGATGGCTTCATTGTTGAAGTGGGCATAGTATGAAACCACATAACAGGGTGCCCTCAGTCATAGAGCTCAGCCGGTCACACAAGCAAAAGAGTGTTGCGTTAACCTGAGGATCTTTGCATTCATTCGCAAAAGCATTTAAATATATTTTTTCCTCACATCAACATTTTTATGAGCGGAAGCAACATTTCTCGAAAGAACGCAAAAGTTTTGAGAGCAAACTAAAAGTTTCTCAGGGAGAACAGAACACATTTGCAACGTGAACGAAAAGTTTCTCAGGAGAACAGAAGCATTTTAAGTGAACACAGATTTTCAGGAGAACGGAAAAGTTTTGCAAGACAACACAAAGTTTCTCAGCGGAACGGAAATGTGTTGACAGTGTACTCAAAGTTTCTCGGAAAAACACAAACGTTTTGTGACCAAACAAAAAGTTTCTCTGGAAACCACAAACGTTTTGCCAGTATACAAAAAGTTTCTCGGGAAAACACAAATGTTTTTATGGAAGCCCGATTCTGCCACTAAGTAAAAAAAAATAAAAGAGTAATCGCAACTTTATCTTACAATTATGACTTTTGTTCTTGCAATTGCGAGTTATAAAGTCAGAATTCTGAGATATAAACATGCAATTGCGTGATATAAAGTCAGTATTGTTACTATTTTTTTCTGGTTTCTCTTGGTTTCTCTGGGAAACTGAACAGTTTTGTGAGAGACTACAAAGTTTCTCAGTGAGAAATTAATAGAAATTAAAGTTTTGTGAATGCTAGTGAATGCAAGGTTTCTCAGGGAAATGTAAACAATTTTTGAGAGAATGCAAAGTTTCTCAGGGAGAATGGAAACGTTTTGTGATTAAACGCAACGTTTTTCGGGAAAACACAAAAGTTTTGTGATGACCGCAATATTTCCCCGGGGGAACGGAAAAGTTCTGCGAGCAAATTAATAGTTTATTTCATATTAATTTGTTTTTTCACAATTATTTCACATTACTATTGAAATAGTAATTTCAAATTAAATGTTTTGCTAGAGAACATAATTTCTCTAGAAAAGACAAACGTTTTGTGATCAAACTGAAATTTGCTTGGGGAACTTTATCAGCGGACACATTTCTTGCCAAATATTTTTGTCATTTTAACCCTTTAGAACCTGAAGCTAAAAAGGGGCGTTTTCACATATTTTGTTTTTTTTGACTGTAGAATTATAACAGAATGTGCTATCCTCAAGTGCAAGGTGTTATTTTTTTCAGAAGACAACTGGTTTCAATAAATTACAGTTAATAACCCTCACTGTATGTGGTAAGTTTGAAAATAGAATTTAAATTTTAATCAAAAACTGCAAAAACGGGAATACATTTTACTGCTTTTTATTGAGAAAAAGTCAGAAACCCACTGAACGAAAGAATCTAACACTTTAAACTTAAAGAATACACTATAATACATATAAACAAGTCTTTTTGTGACACTGGGTTGCAGAGTTTTCACTCAGGAGCCTTTTTCTTTACCCCACGGCCCCTCTGAGGTGGTGTTGTGGAGGGCCCGTTTGCTATTGTATAAGCCACACTGGGGAAAAAACAAAACAAGCTTGTATTACAAACTCACAATATATTTATAAATGTATTTTCCATTATAAAATAATACATTAGTTAAAGCAAAATTGTAAAAAAAACAACAAAATAAACACTTGAAGTTAAAAATACAACCAAATAACAATGAAGTAAAATAATAAAAAATAATTACTTACACACATGCTAACACACACGTACACATCACACACATGTAAACGCATGAATGGATACACATGCATGTAAACACATGAACACACGCAAACACATGAATGCCATGCATGTAAACACATGAACACATGAATGCCATGCATGTAAACACATGAACACACGCAAACACATGAATGCCATGCATGTAAACACATGAACACATGAATGCCATGCATGTAAACACATGAACACATGAATGCCATGCATGTAAACACATGAACACATGAATGCCATGCATGTAAACACATGAACACATGAATGACATGCATGTAAACACATGAACACATGAATTCCATGCATGTAAACACATGAACACATGAATGCCATGCATGTAAACACATGAACACATGAATGCCATGCATGTAAACACATGGACACATGAATGCCATGCATGTAAACACATGGACACATGAATGACATGCATGTAAACACATGAACACATGAATGACATGCATGTAAACACATGAACACATGAATGCCATGCATGTAAACACATGAACACATGAATGCCATGCATGTAAACACATGAACACATGAATGCCATGCATGTAAACACATGAACACATGAATGACATGCATGTAAACACATGAACACATGAATTCCATGCATGCAAACACATGAACACATGAATGACATGCATGCAAACACATGAATGTAGTGCATGTAAACACATGAACGGACACATGCAACGCATACGCGCGTGTATATACACACACACACACACACACACACACACACACACACACACACACACACACACACACACACACACACACACACACACACACTCTATGATGCATGAAACAGCGGCATTTTGAACTAAAACATTGAATATATGCCTATTTCACCGACATTTCTCACAGTTTCAGCATAGAAAAGACAAGCTTCACTTACCAATCCATGTCTAGATCAAGGATAGCAACAAATGTCTCTGAATATGCAGTCTCTGGGTCTGAAGAGTCCCCCTCAACCGCCTAAGTGTCAAAGATAAATTGAGTAGCCTCCTATCTTGTATACAAAACTCTAAAACTCTGCCATGCTCCGTATCTCTGTTCAATTCGCACCTTCCCGCTTCCCCCCGAAAGCCGCGGTGATTTGCAGATGAAAAACATGACATTACCATAATAAGCCGTATATAGGCGGAAATCGCTGGATGTCTACTTTCAGGAGCAATTTAAATTATTATGATGGTGCAAAGCGTTGAAGAGTTACAGCTTGGTTGGCTGTGTCGTCGACGACACGTTCGGTTTAAAAGGGTTAATACTTTAACCGAGTTTAATGTATTCTTCCCAATATAACATACTCCTCTGTCCTGGCTCTGTGAAGGATAGGACTCAAGCGCAGAATGAGTTTATCAAGTTTAATAACCAAACAGAGGGATACAAGATGGCAGGGATTGAAGTTAACAGTCCAACATTGGGTAAGGAAAAAAAACTGAGAACAGTCACATTGCGATAGCAGTCATATATTCTAGAGGGACAGTGTGAGATCAGATGACAGCAGCAAATGACTAGGCAGGAAGACTAAACACAGGAGCCCAGGCACTCCAGGTTTCCTTAAATCATGCACCGACTGAACTGCATGACACAAGCAAAACAAATCCACTAAAGACTGTTCACAAAACAATTAAATGGTTGAGAACAAATAACAGTTGCACACCAAGACACAAGCAAAGAACCAGCAGAGAACATGAGGAAAGGAGCACAACATAAAGGCAAGGAACACATGAGAAACAGATTCAAGTTAACGAGGACTAGACAAAAACACTGAACGAGAGGGCGTGGTAAAGAAAAACAAGGAGACAGGACAAGAGGAGCACATGACCAACACAAACAAAGACAAAGCCATGAGCTCAAACACAAAACACATATGAAAACATTAAAGGCTTAGTTCACCAAAAAATGTAAATTATGTCATTCATGACTCACACTAATGTTGTTTCACACCCGTAAGACCTCCGTTCATCTTCAGAACACAGTTTAAGATATTTTATATTTAGGCCGAGAGCTTTTTTTGTTCCTCTGTCTTTGTCTTAATAAATAAAGAACAAAAGGTGATATTAATATCGAGGTCACTGTGTAAGAAAGTATAAAGATTTAATTAGAGACTCTAATCACCATGTTCTCGACTTCTCATCACTCTCTTCACAACCATGTTGGAGTCACACACTCCCCTGAAACTCATTTAGTGTCAGTAATACAGTGACCAAACTTTTTAGCACTTTCCATTTTCCGCCATCATCAACTCCTCCCTCTCATAAGACCGGGCTCGCTCATCTCCAGTCCAGTGCTGCGTAGATTAATTGAGATCCTGTCATCATTATCTTGTTGTGTCAGTCTTGCCTGCATTACCCAAGCCCCCTGATTTTTTTCCGCAGCTTTAACCGAACGGAACCGAACGGAATACCAATGAACACTTAAGGACCCTTTTCAATGCAGCCTAGGCCTGGTGATTTCAATGAGTGTGGAGATGCTTCCGCACGCCTGCCTCGTCAGCCCGCCATGTCTCTTTTGTCTGGAAGGATAACTGGAGCTGCTGTCAGTTCCCAGATGACCTGCTTCTGCTTTTTTAGTCTGGTTTGACTCTTTCATATGGTCTGCATTATATTACAGTTTTATACCATGACACGGTTGAATGCTTGATTCTAATTGCTTGACAGACGTTTGTGTTTATTAACGGTGTTGATAACTATTGTGTTGTAAATAGTACAAAAATGTATGGTTTTTAAAAAGAAAGAAAGAAAGAGCCTGAAGATCCTAAGCCTAATGCAACCGGGGCGTAGGCATTTCATACAAAAATGTATGACTGTGAATATACAAATTCATATGAATTAGCCATTCATTCGTCAAATGTAAAATAGTTTCACATTGCCTTTAGATTGTGTTGGTTGACCGCATTACAGTCTGTATCATTCCCCCACATTTTACAAACTACTGCAGAATGTCAATTGAAGATTTGCTATATTATTAATATCATACACAATATATTAAATAATAGTAATTAATTAAGCAGGCCACCATTAAAGGGACAGTTCACCCAAAAAATTATAATCCTGCAATAAATTATTCACATTTATGTGCAAAGGCACAAGTGGTGACTTCAGAACTAATAATAAATTCTATTAAATAATGGAAAATATTAATTAAACTGCTTATGCAACAAGGAAAAAGCTATATATTTTTTTCAAACATATGTCTAAAATTACAGTAGAATGATGAATTTGTGAAGTCAAGTGTGAACTGAATAATACAAAAAACAAGCCCAGGAATCGTATATATATATATATATATATATATATATATATATATATATATATATATATATATATATATATATATATATATAGTTATATAGTTATATATAGTTGCAATAATGCACTTTATGACAGTTTTATGGTGCTTTTCTCTCCTATTTGAAGTTTGAAGATTAAGTCACATTTTTGTAAATGCATACGTGTTATTTTTGTATAATTTCTATATTAAATATGTTTTTTTATTATATTAGTTTATATATTTTGTTTTCATTTTAATTATTAATTTTGAAATGGGCTTTTCATTTTTCTTTGTAAATGTATTGGTTTTAGTTTTAATTTCATTACTTACACTTGAACAATCATCAGAAATGTTGCTTTGGTAAATAACTAATATAATATAATATAATATAATCAGGCATAACATTATGGCATAACATAGCCTTACTAATATTGTTTAGTCCCACTTTTGCTGCCAAAACAGCCCTGACTTGTCGAGGCATGGACTCCACTAGACCCCGAAGGTGTGCTGTGGTATCTAGCAACAAGATATTAGCAGCAGATCCTTTGGTTCTGAGGTGGCGGTGGAGCCTCCATGGCCTCCACTTGTTTGTTCAGCACATCCCACAGGTGCTTGATTGGATTGGGATCTGGGTAATTTGGAGGCCAAGTCAACACCTCAAATTTGTTGTGCTCCCCAAACCATTCCTGAACCACCTTTACTTTATGGCAGGCACATTATCCTGCTGAAAGAGGCCACAGCCACCAGGGAATACCGTGGCCATGAAAGGGTGGACATGGTCTGCAACAATGCTTAGGTAGGTGGTACGTGTCAAAGTAACATCCACATGGATGGCAGGACCCAAAGTTTCCCAGCAGAACATTGCCCAATGTTCCCAGCAGGCCGCCTTGTCTTCTTCCCGTAGTGCATTCTGGTGCCATGTGTTCCCCAGGTAAGCAACGCACATGCACCTGGCCATCCATGTGATGTAAAAGAAAATGTGGTTATTCAGACCAGGCCACCTTCTTCCATTGCTCTGTGGTCCATTTCTGATGCTTACGTGCCACTGTTGCCGCTTTCGGACATCAGGGGACAGCATGCGGCTATGCAGCACCATATGCAACAAATTGTAATGTTCAGTCAGAACTAGGGGCCCTATCTTGCACCCAGCGCAATTGACTTTGTACACCGACAAATGTGTCATTCCTATTTTGCACCCGCGCAAATCGCGCTTTTCCCTCCATAGAAACACGTCGCTAAACTAGTGAATGAACTTGCGCTCCCTGGGCGGTTCAGCGCAAAAAAGGAGGCGTGTTCCGGCGCAAACAATCCCTGGTGCTATTTTGCTGTTCCATTAAACAATTGCGCCACTGACCAGAAAAAACCTAGTCTAAAGTCAGTGGCGCGTTGTTCATTATGCTATTTTAAGGGCGCATGCTTGACCATAATGTATAGCGTGCACAACGCGCATACACTTTGCTCATGTAATCTACACAGATGCAACAGTTATTTTTGCAAATCATAAATTGTTACACCAAAAAAAAATTAACACATGAGATGACGGAAATCATTGTGGTGTGCCACGAAGATGTGAAAAAATAGGCATAAATCTAGCTTACAAATTATTCAGGCTAATTGTAGTTATTAAGGATCAGACCTGTTTGCCCAATAGTGGCAAGACATATATGTACAGTATATAAGGACATATGACAAATTGGTTTGTCCGTCAAGAACCTGTTTACCGAACCGCTCCTGGCGTGCGCCTGGTAAATACGCCATAATAATAGCAATCCATCTGCTTTTAAAGGGAATGTTGGATGCCGCTCTGATTGGTTTATTCCCATTTTAGATTTGCGCCGGGCGCAAGAGCCATTTATCCCGCCGGGAAAATAGCAACAGCGCCGAGACCCGCCCACAAAGTTACTTGCGCTTCACGCTTTGACACTTGCGTTTCAGATCGTTAAAATAGGGCCCAAGAATTCACTTGAGCAATTAGATCTACAGATTTGATTGGACCTCATGGGCCAGCCTTTGCTCCCCATGTACATCAAGGAGCCTTGGCCGCCACTGCAGACTGGAAACACCCCACAAGAGCTGCAGTTTTGGAGATGCTCTGACCCAATTGCAGAGCCATCACAATTTGGATCATGTCAAACTTGCTCAAATCCTTCACAAATTCTGATTTATTTTTAACTTGCTGTCTAATATATCCCACCCACTAACAGGTGTCATAATGAATAGATAATCAGTGTTATTCACTTCACCTGTCAGTTGTCATAATCTTATGCCTGATTGGTGTAATATAAAATAATATAAATTTCATTTTTCAACAAAAACAACTTTTTATATTTTTAATTTTAGTTAATAACAACAGTGAATTGTATGGGAAAAAAGAGAGATTCACATTTTATTGGGTATCATATAATGAATATAGGTTTGCAACAACATGATAGACAATATAATATGAAATAATTGTTGTTTTGGGGTTAACTATCTCTTAAATATTTAGTTATTTGAACAATAATACTGCATTGTTTAGCATGTATGCAAAAAGGCTGCTGCTAGTGACAGTATGAGCAGTCAGGTTTGTTTTTTACAATGACTGATATCCCTGGACAAGTGCATGACAGGCTAGCTTTAGTTACAAAGTTATGCCACTGTTGTCTTCAACCTTTGAGCTCACCCTCATACAACCCTAACCTGATTACCATGGAGTATGAGTCGTGACTTATTTGGGTCACACTAGAGGGTGACAGCCTTGAAGAAAAGATAAGCAGTCACAGACACAAAACTATAGCCTAGCATATGAATCGGCTTATAGTGGCCGCTTCACCGACAGGTCCATGTGGGCTTGCCCTGGTGACGCTCGCATTACCCACAGAAGTCTGAAACCGGCCCCAGCAGTTCTTTAATTACTTCATTAATTTTAATCAGATCCAATTAATTACATTTGCAGCGGCCCGGTGGAAGTCCGAGGCCCATTGACCCCGGTAGGGGGACCTTGCGAGTCTTCTGATGCGTAAAAACGTTCAATTCCATAAAAATCAATTATTTCTGGGAGCCAAACAATGACTTTTGGTATTCAGTAATTATTCCCTGCTCACATGCCATCTGATTTAGTGTGTCTGCGGCACTTAAGTGCTACCGAAACCACTCCTCAAGTCTTTAACCACTATAAGCTTGCCAAAATGTGTCACAGACCCACCAGATTATGCTTTCCTTTTCTAAAAAACTTTATTTTTCATTTTCCTTGAGCTTTAAGTTGATTTGAAAAGTCGTTAATCATTTCTTCTAGCACATTAACTTTTTTGTATGTTTGCATACATACAGAAATTTACGGTGGCCCAGTAGTGCAGCTGTACTAAATTAAACCACAACACAACAGACTCGCCACAACACAACGGAAACAAGGCACAACACAACGAAATCGGCACAGCACAACACAACGGAATCGCCACAGCACGACGGAAATAAGGCACAACACAACGGAATCGCCACAGCACGACGGAAATAAGGCACAACACAACGGAATCGCCACAGCACGACGGAAATAAGGCACAACACAACGGAATCGCCACAGCACGACGGAAATAAGGCACAACACAACGGAATCGCCACAACACAACGGAATCGCCACAGCACGACGGAAATAAGGCACAACACAACGGAATCGCCACAGCACGACGGAAATAAGGCACAACACAACGGAATCGCCACAACACAACGGAAACAAGGCACAACACAACGGAATCGCCACAGCACGACGGAAATAAGGCACAACACAACGGAATCGCCACAGCACAACGGAAACAAGGCACAACACAACGGAATCGCCACAGCACGACGGAAATAAGGCACAACACAACGGAATCGCCACAACACAACGGAATCGCCACAGCACGATGGAAATAAGGCACAACACAACGGAATCGCCACAGCACGACGGAAATAAGGCACAACACAACGGAATCGCCACAACACAACGGAATCGCCACAGCACGATGGAAATAAGGCACAACACAACGGAATCGCCACAGCACGATGGAAATAAGGCACAACACAACGGAATCGCCACAACACAACGGAATCGCCACAGCACGATGGAAATAAGGCACAACACAACGGAATCGCCACAGCATGACAGAAAAGCTCCCGACCACGAGGGATCTCGGAGTGCAATAAAGTTTCCCTTGCCATTGCCTATATAAATTGGTCAGTCTTACAAAGATTTAAACACTACGATCAGTTTTAAGTGTGTAACCATTGTATATCGACATGAAATATCAATTCAAATTACCTACAGGCATTATAGCTGCATATTTATACTTGAAAACGCTTTTACACGCTGCCATGGCGCTTGATGCCCAAGGGAACATCTGCCAATTCAACCATGCAGTTGAAACATGTAATTTGTAAGAATTAAAATTACTTTTAACATTTAAAAACAGGCATGTTAAAATCCCACAGCTTTTTTTTGTATTCTAAAAAACTGACTCAATGCATAACATTGGAATTTGAACATTTAAACAAAGCAAAAAAAGTAATTTTAATTAATAAAATTATGTGTTTCAACCACTTGGTTGAATTGGCAGACGTTTCCTTAGTTATCAAGTGCCGTGATCGCAGGTAAAAACGTTTTTTTGGGTATAAATATGCAGCTATAATGCATTTAGGTGATTTTGAGTTCATATTTCATGTCGATATACAATGGTTACACACTTAAAACTGATCGTAGTGTTTATACCTTTGTAAGACTGGCCAATCTATAGAGAAATGGAAAGGAAAACTAACTTTATTGCACTCCGAGAGCCAACCTCGTGGTCGGGAGCATTTCCGTTGTGTTGTGGCGATTCTGTCGTGTTGTGGTGATTTTGTTGTGTTGTGTCTCGTTTCTGTTGTGTTGTGATTTCGTTGTGTTGTGCCTTGTTTCCGTTGTGTTGTGGCAAATTCGTTGTGTTGTGTCTCGTTTCCGTTGTGTTGTGGTGATTTCGTTGTGTTGTGTCTTGTTTCCGTTGTGTTGTGGCAAATTCGTCGTGTTGTGCCTTGTTTCCGTTGTGTTGTGGCAAATTCTTGTACATATCTTTTTTTACATTGTACTTACATTTTAAAAATACCTGCATGTAATTACATCTGTAATTCATTTCTGTAGTTACATTTGTAATTACACTTCCCTTACACCTAACCCTCCCCTTAAACTGACCAACACCACCACACCTGGCCCTAACTCTACCCGTATCCCACCTCAATATCAGCAAAGGTGTTTTGCAACACATTTTGAACACAGTAAATACATTGTACTTATTTTTTTGATGTAAGTACATAGTACTTAAGGCACCTAATATAAAGTGGGGCCTAATTAAGGTCACTTAAAGTCTTGCCTGAAATGTTATCTCATTAAGTATAATATTTAACAATAACAACACCTCAGATCACAGACATTAAAACAACTCTTCCATTTAGTCACATTGTAAAAAAAATTACATTAAAATAAACATATTTTGGCCATACCAAAACCATTTAGAGTTATGCAATAGCTATCACGCATTTGGAGCTCTAAAGCAGTAATTATTTTGAAGGTTTAGAAGGCATGGATGAAATTATATCAATTAACTGTGACCCAGTCTCAACATATCCACTTCAAATCATTCTTTTTCCGTGTATAATGACATATTACTGCATTAGACTACACACCAATGATTATTCACACCCACTATATTCACAAATGATAAAAGCTACAGTAATTTATTGCTTCCCTTTGACTTGCGCTACATTATCAGATGGCATAGATGTGTTTGGCCCCAGGTAAAGGGTCTCATTTCAATAAGCAAATAAACCATTAGAAAATAAGCTTTTCATAATGTTTTTGTAATAACTATACCATTCATCTCATCTTAATGTGCAACTCCGCCTCATTGCCAAGACAACATAAAAGTCATATAAAAATGTTTATATTGCGCCTTGTACCAATTTTCACAGATCAACAATTGACCACACCAAATACACACTGGATTTCTGCCTACATGTTCTGTATAATTGCATTTAATGTAAAGTACATTCACTGAGTTTAGTTGATTCAGAAACCCGTAATTCATTTGTTCTAGCACATTTACTTTTTTGTATTTTTGCATACACACAAAAATGTATTATTAACATATTGACAGTATCTAAAACATAAGCATCTTAGCACACATGCTCACAGAATATTGAATTAAAGGTGATACTACTACGTATTATTTTTGCAGTAAAATATTTTAAAAAACACTAGGCCAGTTTTATATATTTTCTTCAGTTGAGTTCTTACAATATCCCAAATCTTTCTAACTATTTGTAAATTGTGAGAAAATTGCTATTTTAACCATGGACTCAGGACGCCTGAGGGACTCACCTGTCAGTTGCTTCATATTTACGTTACCCGCGATTTCCGGTTTTATTTGGTAAAAACTATTAACTCTTAGCAATGTAAACAAGTGCAGTCGCCAAGTGAAAACACAGAGTAATGGTGTTAAACACACTTAAATGTATCTAATATGCTAAACAGAGCTGCGTTACCTTATAGGCTACTCATGACCGTAAAAGCGTAAATGGCGCCGGCTACTGTGTCCTGTCATAATAAAAGTCCCGCTGCTCGCGAGGCGTGTGTTTGTGTAACAATCGCTCCAGCAGCCTTGCTCAGCTCCACAACACTCAGTCCTACTCTTCTTCATACTAATGTTAATAAATGTATTCATGAACATGATTTCTGAGTCCTATCCCGATTATTTTCAGCCCGCTCTGAGGTGCAGACCACATGTCCCTAGATTCTGAGCTCAAACTTGGCATCAAACTACGCCTTTGTTTTGAATAGATGCCCTCTAGCAGATGGAAAAATTACATAGTTCTGTTTTAATAGACAGTGAATAAAATACAGGTTTTGGGCTATTTAGTTAAAAGGGGTATTGAAATCAAATTTTTCTTATAGGTCATCATACTATAAGAATATCCTGTACCTTTCAGAACTGCTCTTTATTGTAACTAAGCCTATGATAGTATATATTATAAAAGGCCACTTCTGTAGAAGAAGATCAACGCCTATGTAGTCATTGAAACTTTGCCCCGCCTACGGAAGTGTTAATGAGATGATGAGGAGAGTAGAGTGATACAGGATGGGCGACAAATAACATTACCTTCCAAAGGATCCTAATGCTAAGGATGTGGTTATTTATTTTCAACAATGTGAATGACTCAGTTGGGCATTATTTATTTATTTACATTTTACTGTGGATTCATTGGTCGCAATTTTGCGGCAGGCTTTACAAACAGACTTTTATTATATGGACTCGACAGCAATGCAACAACATGTAAAGTGTTCATTCTAGTGCCTGATCTGAGACCAGTGATTTCACCAGTGCAATCAGATGTTCTTTTTCTATGTGTCAGTAAATCAAACCAGTGACTAAACAGTCAACTTCACATTGTTTCTCTTTGTAGGATTAAAATAATCTATTATTTAAACTGGGATTAAATTCTATTTACAACGAGATCAAAGAACGCGCCCTTTGCCGTCGCTGGAGCTGTCAATTAAACAGCGGAAGTTTATCAGTGACTCTATTATTTACATTTTGTTAGCACTCAGTTCAACATGTCTGTGATCTGCCAATGGGTGTTTACACTAAAGTCTCACAGCAGCCAATCACAGCAGTGGGCGTTTACACTGAAGTCTCACAGCAGCCAATCACAGCAGTGGATGTTTACACTGTCAAAATCATTCTTACATTCTTACATTATATGCAGTTCATGAAAAAATGATATGCCTAATATGTACAGCAGGATTTGTGTTTATATATATATATATATATATTTATACATATATATCAGAATACATTTTTGATATATATATATATATATATATATATATATATATATATATATATATATATATATATATATATATATATATATATATATATATATATAAATGACAGAAACACACACACACAAAAAAATAGAATGCAAATAATAAAAATAAAATATACCCTAATTCTAAAAAAAAAAACTATACTAAGTGTATAAATTATACTAAAGTACTGTTGATTTATAGAAGCAACCAATTCTCTTTGAAATGTAATTGCTCTGAATCTACTCTGCAGAGGAACTATAGCTCAGAAAATCCAGCGACTTTCGAGACACATAGTTCCAATTAGATTTTTTAATCTTATAGTGCTCAGGGTAATGCAACTGCAGACTAGGGTTTCTTTCCCAAGCTGCTAAATGTTCTCATTAGATGCTGCTCAATTGAAGATAGCCAGACTTTATAGCTGGCCCCTGCATGCATGAAGATAGCTGTAAAGCCATGCGTGTTGCGGCAAACAGCAAATTGTAAAAAACGTAGTCGTGTTATCTTGCACTCACAGTGGAGCAGGACTTATCTGCTGAAGCAATGGCAAATGTGCTCTTCATTTACATCTATGTGAAAGCTTCTGTAATTTCTTAGCACATGCTCAAGATGCCCGGTATGACATTTTGTACAGCATTGTTAGCGAGTAAAAGCCGCATTGTGTTTATCGAAGCTTACCGCGTATATTATGCAATATCTCATGTGGAGAGGTAGGCACCTAGAATAAATTCACCTGTACCGCATTCAGGAGATGTCACTGAAGCATTTCACGACTGAATGACTTATTTTCCTTTTTTATTTAGTTAAACAAAGCATTTTAAATTGCTTGGTAAAGTTTTCCATTTAAGGATGTGATCCAATATCAATGGGTAAATCATGTCTCAATTCAATCTGATTCAAGAGATTTCATTAAACCATGAGTGTACAAAGATACAAATTATGTCCTCCAAGAGAAATGTATTATACAGTAAGTGTGTTTTGTTGCAGTAAATACTACATGCATGGATTAATTTACGAATCTAGGGCTGTGTATGTGCAGGAAGGTTTTTGTTAGCTGTCTAGACTAAGACAACCACATCTTTCGTGCTATTTAATGCCTCGGGCTACCATTTTTCCCCAACATTTACCCAGAAATCCAGGGAATGATGTCAACATGGCTAACATGCTTTAACATGATCATGACATGATCATGATCATTTTTTGACTGTGACTTTATATCTAATCACTGTGCAATTCAGTTTATATCTAATAATTATGAATGTATAAATCACACATGCAAGGGCACAGGAAGATGTTTTGGGTTGGGGGGTGTTTTAATATATAAAACATGTCAATCACTAGCACATATTCCACACAGTTATCAGAGTATCCAGATAGTACTATAAACAAACACAAAAGTCTATGATTCTAATGGTAAAAAAATAATTCTACACTTACGCACAATGCAGGCATACAGCATGCAATTCAATGATACATGCAGCACCACAAAGTTTGAGGTAATTGCTCATTATGATAAAAATATTGAAATAAATAAGCAATACCCCCTTCCTCGTAATCTCACAGGCTCTCAATATGATGATAAAACACTAGCGTCTTCAGCTGTATTTCTGTCTATTTTTGCATTTACATCCAAATTTTCACATATCACTATTTATTTATTTATTTATTTATTTATTTATTTATTTATTTATTTATTTATTTATTTTAAAATTGATATTGTATATTTTAATAGGGTTATTTTTTAGGGAAATATGAGGCTCTCTTCCTGGTTTGCCTCGGTGGAGTTAAAAAATATATTATTATTATTATTATTAATTGGGAGAAGGGGAGATTAGGAAATGGGAACAGGGAGGATCTAATTGGTGTTGCTAGTTGTGTTTCTGGTAGAACGGTCAGGATGTCCGCGGATGTGGAATTTAAGAGTGGTCAGAGTTATGTTTCGGTTCCTTAAAGCCTTTCACCATGAGATGGCGATTCAGGGACCAGCTGAGCAGAACTGCCAACTGGTGTGAATGGTTCGAATGGCCCAGCAAATATCAGCAGGGATCCAGCGCTATCCTAATTAAACACAGTGGTTGATCCATGGCAGGAACATGACAGGAACAGGAACTGAATGCCAGGAACTGGCTCCATACTGGGGTTCAGATCCTGTACGATCATTACGGTGACGCACTGTGGGGGGCTAGGGCAGAGTTATATGGAGTCTCCAAGGTCTGGTGGGAGGAGGCATGGCAGGTGGCCATTAGGTAGGCCTGCTGTGGTCTCAAAACAATTGGAGAGGGAACCACTGAAGCGGCCACAATGGGCATTTTGAGGCTCATGACAGGGCTGCCCATGGGGTAGGGGCCATCTGCTGAGAGAGGCCCGGAAGAGGCTGAGGCAGTAGAGGACTCCCAGGGTATGGAAGTGGAGGCAGAGTCTTGGGAAGTGCATGTCTGCCCGGGACCATCCTTGTCCTTGCCAGAGGGCATGGTTTGGGTCTGGCAGAAGGGGCAGGAGGTGACAGTAGTGGCCTCGAAGCCTAGGCTAACGCCACTACCCCGCCAAAAGATGCCAACCCCAAAGATGCAGATGGCCTCCGGGTTTCCTGTTGGAGGGGCCGGTCCGGGGGAAAAACCGGAGCAAGCTTTGGGGAGCAAGGATCTCTGTTCGGGACCATCTAAGTCTACAATAGCAGAGGGGCCTTGGGAAGAGGTGCGGCAGGCTGATCGGAGCTCATGGTCCCAGGAGTTGGGGGATAGCCTGATCTGGTTCCTGGAAGAGGATAAGGGGGGAGGAGGAAAGGTGACAGGTCGAGCCAGGAGGTGCACCAGAAGAGGAACAGATCCAGGAGATGGTTCTCCAAGAAAAGGTAGATATGGAGCCAAATGCAGGCCCCACAGGGTGGGGGAAGCCTGTTGGCGGTGGCCGGAAGGAGATACAGGCGGTGGGACAAAGTCTGCATATTAGACACAAACACCATGGGGATAAATATAGAAACTGGTATTTGGCTCCAGTGAGGAAGATTCTGTTTTTGGGGGACTCCAATGTGGCACGGTTCCCAAAGATTAATAACAGCAATGTGGAGGTGGATTGTTTTCTGTGGGCTGATTTGGCTCAGGCTTGCAGCCTTTTCAAGCATTGGACCCCAAGGTGTGTGGAGACTCAGCATGTGGTGCTAGGGTTCAGGTTAAATAACAGGAAGCAGGGGGATCCTGACAATTTAAAAAAGAGTCTGGAGCATCTGCAAGGGGCAGGGTTCCGAGCCTTCCCAAATGTGGTAATCCTTATACCATTGATCAACTATAGCAAGAGCCTGCCAGAGTGGAAGGTAAATAATATCAAGAGGCTCAACAATATCAATTCGAAGATGGAGCGAAGCCTCACTCTATTGGGTTGGAAATCTTTTAAGACAGAAAAGGATTGGGTGCATTGGACCCTAGCAACAGGGGCAGCGATGTTTCAGCACTGGCTAAAGTATCTGTAATACTGGCTACAGTAACTTGAGCGACCTATGTTTTTGAGCACAGAGGCGCCGAAGGGCAAAATAAAAAGATAAAGGGTGGATATTGGTTTGGTTAAGTAATTTTTTTTTTTTTAACATTTAAAAAAAAAAAAAAATTAGAACAAAGGGAGCCTTTGATGATCAGAGGGAATGTTAGACAATTTTCCTAAGGATCATCCTCTGTCCCAGGATTTTGAGACAGGCAATATCGATGCAGAGTTTTTCTTAACTCCATTAGGGAATGGTCCTGGAGTCTACAAAGGGTAAATATTGGTGGAAGGTTCCTGCCTAAACCTACCCGTCACAGACCTGATGGATCAGTAGCTTGGGCTTTGTTTGAGGTTTATCCACATACTGATTCTTCCCTATTCCTACCTAATGGGTTAACGGCTTTCCCAAACCGATTCTTTATTAGCCCTACTGGTTATAGCCCAGATGGGGTGACTTTGTGATTCCTAAACCCACCGATCTTAGCTCGGGGAATGGGGTACTGGGTCTTCCTTTTGTGAAGGGGCATGTAGTGTTGAAGCCTGAAGCCAAGTTAGTGCAAACTCAGAGTTAGGAGAACGGTATACTCTAATATGCATCGGCTCATGCTGTCCAGAAGCTCATCATTGACACCCTCAAGCGAGAGAGTAAGACACAGAAAGACATTTCTGAACGAATAGGCTGTTCACAGAGTGCTGTATCAAGGCACCTCAGTGGGAAGTCTGTGGGAAGGAAAAAGTGTGGCAAAAAACGCTGCACAATGAGAAGAGTTGACTGGACCCTGACGAAGATTGTGGAGAAGAACCGATTCCAGAGCTTGGGGGACCTGCGGAAGCAGTGGACTGAGTCTGGAGTAGAAACATCCAGAGCCACTGTGCACAGGCGTGTGCAGGAAATGGGCTACAGGGGCCGCATTCTCCAGGTCAAGCCACTTTTGAACCAGAAACAGCAGCAGAAGCGCCTGACCTGGGCTACAAAGAAGCAGCACTGGACTGTTGCTCAAATTTTGCATGTCATTCGGAAATCAAGGTGTCAGAGTCTGGAGGAAGACTGGGGAGAAGGAAATGCCAAAATGCCTAAAGTCCATTGTCAAGTACCCACAGTCAGTGATGGTCTGGGGTGCCATGTCAGCTGCTGGTGTTGGTCCACTGTGTTTTATCAAGGGCAGGGTCAATGCAACTACCTATCAGGAGATTTTGGAGCACTTCATGCTTCCATCTGCTTAAAAGCTTTATGGAGATAAAGATTTCGTTTTTCAGCACGACCTGGCACATGCTCACAGTGCCAAAACCACTGGTAAATGGTTTACTGACCATGGTATTACTGTGCTCATTTGGCCTGCCAACTCTCCTGACCTGAACCCCATAGAGGATCTGTGGGATATTGTGAAGAGAAAGTTGAGAGATGCAAGACCCAACACTCTGGATGAGCTTAAGGCCGCTATCGAAGCATCCTGGGCCTCAATAACACCTCAGCAGTGCCACAGGCTGATCGCCTCCATGCCACGCCGCATTGAAGCAGTCATTTCTGCAAAAGGATTCCCGACCAAGTATTGAGTGCATAACTGAACATAATTATTTGAAGGTTGACTTTTTTGTATTAAAAACACTTTCCTTTTATTGGTCAGATGAAATATGGTAATTTTTTGAGATTTTTTTTTCATTAGCTGTTTGCCAAAATCATCAGTATTAAAACAATAAAAGACCTGAAATATTTCAGTTGATGTGCAATGAATCTAAAATATATGAAAGTTTAATTTTTATCATTACATTATGGAAAATAATGAACTTTTATCACAATATGCAATTTTTTTGAGAAGGACCTGTATTTACACTTAAATAGTATAGTGTAAATAGCATCTATCACATCTATAGCACTTAGTTTAAATAGCCGTTGCCATAATTTAATTAGAAAACTGCAATCCAAAAATAGTCTATAAGTGGCAGGCAACCCGTATAGTCTGACAAATGGTTTAACCCTAGTGCTCAGCAGCCAATTGCAACCAGCATCACACGCAACCATTCAAACTCGACAAGTGGCCAGTTGGATTAAAAGTGCGTAAATTGATGTCTGTGATCACACATTGTCAGTGTGTTGTTTGTGTGCTGATTACCCATTGTGCTAACAACTTTAGCAAGTAGTTTACACGGTACAAGTCATGTGTTTTTGAGCTACCTGCATGGTGTTTCTATATTTTGGATGCAGCCTTTCTGTTGGGACGTCATCAAGTGTCACAGACTGGTTGGTTTTCGTCGGTTTTGGTTTTGGTTCGACCGGTTGGTTTTCGTCGACTATGACACAATATAGATTCTTGCATCTTGATGCCCATTGTTGTTTATGAATCACCACAACACCTTACATCAAACTGATCATGCCAACATTTGGCTGATATTGTGTAGTCTGAACCCGGCATTAATGTTATTAATGTTATAAAGATGAACAAAATGGAGATTTTAAAGTGAAACACACACACACACACACACACACACACACACACACACACACACACACACACACACACACACACACACACACACACACACACACACACACACACACACACACACACACACACACACACACACACACATACACACACATCACATTGGGTGCGGGCCTTTGTTAAACAGGCCGAGCACTATTATTTAACTAATTTAGAATTAGTTCTGGATTACTGCTTTCTCTTGATATTAAACTCATAAATCAAAACTTCACCTTCAGGAAAATATGAAAAGGTTTTGAAAGGCATAGCTACAGGAAACAATCTAAGTTTCAACATGTTCATAGCAGCGTAGAGGTTGCCAAGGTTCATATAAGCATAGGTTTTCTGGCATATAGTTCATTTTGTTAACTATATATATATATATATATATATATATATATATATATATATATATATATATATATATATATATATATATATATATATATATATATATATATATATATATATATATATATATATATATATGAGAGTGCTACTGAATGTGAATGATAAAGCAGCATTTGGAGGATACAAGATTAACTGCAGACAGACAAAGCATACACAAAATGAAGGGCAGAAGATAAGTAAAAAAAAAAAAAAATCTCAGAAGAGCAGAAAAACAGAAAAAAAGAAGACTGTTCTGTGTGGGAGGGTCTTTCAACATAGCTCACCAACGTTGTTTCCAACATTGATAAACATGATCAATGTTCAATAACTATTAATTATGCAGCAAATCAGCATATTAGAAAGATTTATGAAGGATCATGTGATCTGAAGAAGGGCATAGAAGAGTGTTATTCACTTCACCTGTCCTAATGTTATTGTTATGCCTGATCGTCGTTTATATATATATATATATATATATATATATATATATATATATATATATATATATATATATATATATATATATATATATATATATATATATATATATATATATATATATATATATACACTGATCAGGCATAACATTATGACAGGTGAAATGAATAACACTCTTTATCACTGCACCTGTTAGTGGGTGGGATATATTAGGCAGCAAGTGAACATTTTGTCCTCAAAGTTGATGTGTTAGAAGCAGGATAAATGGGTAAGCATAAGAATTTGAGCGAGTTTGACAAGGGCCAAATTGTGATGTCTAGATAACTGGGTCAGAGCATCTCCAAAACTGCAGCTCTTGTGGGGTGTTCCCGGTCTGCAGTGGTCAGTATCTATCAAAAGTGATCCAAGGAAGGAACAGCGGTGAACCGGGAACAGGGCGGCCAAGGCTCATTGATGCACGTGGGGAGCTTCAGGAGCTACTGGAGCTACTGAAGCTCTAATTGCTTAAGAAGTTAATGCTGGTTCTGATAGAAAGGTGTCAGAATACACAGTGCATTTCAGGGCCGCAAACCAGTCAGGGTGCCCATACTGACCCCTGTCCAGCGCTGAAAGCGCCAACATGTGGGCATAAGAACTGGACCACGGAGCAATGGAAGAAGGTGGCCTGGTCTGATGAATTACACATGGATGCCCTGGTCAGGGCTGTTTTGGCCACAAAACGGGGGTCAACACAATATTAGGAAAATGCTCATAATGTTATGTATGATCGGTATATATAAGCATGATTAGTGAATGAGAACCATTGTACTTCTACTTATGCACATATACTGTAAGCATCTACCCAAGAAGAGGAGTGATATAAATGCCAAGGGTCATTTTTAAAAGGAGAAAGGTCTTCCTTACCATCTTCTTTGATGATAATGCTACTCCTAATCCTACTCCCTACTCTTATGCACTATATGGCAAGGCTAAATCAGAAAAGGGTGTGATTGCATTTACTGCACGATGGGGAAAAACCAAACGCACACTTTTCAATCACACTAAAAATGCAGATAAGCTTCCCTAAGCCATAAATCTAGATGAAAAATGACACCAACCAACAATCAGAGCCAGTAGTGCAAGACACTGCATTCTGGTCGAAGCCCATTGGGATGCACCCGGTGCAAGGTGTGAAATTATTAAATTATTAGAGGCATGTGTTTCCATAAAGGAAAGAAGGGCAAATCCTCCAAGATCTGATGAGTGAAAAATGTGTCTTTGCTTGTAAAATTTGAGAGAAAGAAAAACAAGCTCTCAAGGACGGTTGCAGACATCTCGTTTGAAGATATGTTTGCATTCTTCAGATTTCTTCTGAAACCCGGAGCCTGAGATTTCTGTTATGAATACTCTCTTATATCTAAGTCTAAACACTGAGACTTTGGTTGTCCCATAACAAGGTCAGGAGAAAACGATTTTTGTGATAGTCTGCCAAACAACCGGGCAGGCCTGTTTAAACACTAAACATGTTTGCAAGGAAATCTAGGTCTATGTATTTTCATAAAGTAAAAAGTAACTTATTTGGCCTGAAAACATCATATTTACAGTTTTTTTTATTTTATTTACACTAATAGTCAAGCATTTGGAATATTTTTTTTTCTATGTTTTTGAAATAAGACTCTTCTGCTCATCAAGCCTTTATTTGATCAAAAATACAGCAAAAACAGTATTATTGTGAAATATTGTTATACATTTAAATAACTTTTTTTTCTATTTTGAATACATATTTTAAAATGTATTTTATTTTTGTGGTCAAAACTGAATTCTCAGCATTATTACTCCTGTCTTCAGTCACATGATCCTTCAGAAATCATTATAATATGATGTTTTCAACATTGTTAATAATCATAAATGTTTCTTGAGCAAATCATCATATTAGAATCATTTCTGTGACATGATGACTGGAGTATGTTGGTGAAAATTCAGCTTTGATCACAGAAATAAATTACGTCTTAAAATATATTCCAATAGAAAACATTGTAATAATATTTCACAATATTACAGCTTTTTTGTATTTTTAATAACATAATAACATAATTGGTGAGCAGCAGAGACTTCTCAATCAATCAATCAACTTTATTTATATAGCGCTTTCACAATGACGATTGTGTCAAAGCAGCTTCACAGTGTCAAACAGGATAATACTGCTACAAAATTTGATTCGGCTGTACAGTCGTTCTGGAGAAAACAGTGATGTTATCAGCTCATTTCATTTTATCATACAGCGACAACGTCCTTCGGATGAGACGTTAAACCGAGGTCCTGACTCTCTGTGGTCATTAAAAATCCCAGGATGTCCTTCGGAAAAAGAGTAGGGGTGTAACCCCGGCATCCTGGCCAAATTTGCCCATTGGCCCCTGTCCATCATGGCCTCCTAATCATCCCCCTCTCCTGATTGGCTTCATCACTCGGTCTCCTCTCCACCAATCAGCTGGTGTGTGGTGAGCGTTCTGGTGCAATATGGCTGCCGTCGCATCATCCAGGTGGATGCTGCACATTGGTGGTGGTTGAGGAGATTCCCCCCTTCAATGTAAAGCGCTTTGAGTGCCTTGAAAAGCGTTATATAAATCGAACACATTATTATTATTATTGTTATTATTGTTATTATTATTATTATTATTATTATTATTATTATTATTATTATTATTATTATTATTATTATTATAATGTTGGCAGATCAGTATTAAACAGGTCCTTCTCAAAAAATTTGCATATGTGATAAAAGTTCATTATTTTCCATAATGTAATGATACAAATTTGCTTCAATGCGGCGTGGCATGGAGGCGATCAGCCTGTGGCACTGCTGAGGTGTTATGGAGGCTCAGGATGCTTCGATAGCGGCCTTAAGCTCATCCAGAGTGTTGGGTCTTGCGTCTCTCAACTTTCTCTTCACAATATCCCACAGATTCTCTATGGGGTTCAGGTCAGGAGAGTTGGCAGGCCAATTGAGCACAGTAATACCATGGTCAGTAAACCATTTACCAGTGGTTTTGGCACTGTGAGCAGGTGCCAGGTTGTGATGAAAAACAAAATCTTCATCTCCATAAAGCTTTTCAGCAGAAGCATGAAGTGCTTCAAAATCTCCTGATGCATTGACCCTGCCCTTGATAAAACACAGTGGACCAACACCAGCAGCTGACATGGCACCCCAGACCATCACTGACTGTGGGTACTTGACACTGGACTTCAGGCATTTTGGCATTTCCTTGTCCCCAGTCTTCCTCAACTTGATTTTTGTATTATGTTTGTATATGTGTATGCGGGCACCAGAGTCCAAGACAAATTTCCCCATTGGGGACAATAAAGTTCATTGAATTGAATTGAATTGAATTGAATTTCCGAATGACATGCAAAATTTGCTTTCATCCGAAAAAAGTACTCTAGACCACTGAGCAACAGTCCAGTGCTGCTTCTCTGTAGCCCAATAGTGGCTTGACCTGGGGAATGTGGCACCTGTAGCCCATTTCCTGCACACGCCTGTGCATGGTGGCTCTGGATGTTTCTACTCCAGACTCAGTCCACTGCTTCCGCAGATCCCCCAAGGTCTGAATCGGTCCTTCTCCACAATCTTCCTCAGGGTCCGGCCACCTCTTCTCATTGTGCAGCGTTTTATGCCACACTTTTTCCTTCCCACAGACTTCCCACTGAGGTGCCTTGATACAGCACTCTGGGAACAGCTTATTCGTTCAGAAATGTCTTTCTGTGTCTTACCCTCTCGCTTGAGGGTGTCAATGATGAGCTTCTGGACAGGGTCGGCAGTCTTACCCATGATTGCGGTTTTGAGTAATGAACCAGGCTGGGTTTTTTTAAAAGCCTCAGGAATCTTTTGCAGGTGTTTAGAGTTAATTAGTTGATTCAGATGATTAGGTTAATAGCTCGTTTAGAGAACCTTTTCATGATATGCAAATTTTTAGAGATTTTGGGGTTTTCAAGCTGTATGCCAAAATCATCAGTATTAAAACAATAAAAGACCTGAAATATTTCAGTTGGTGTGCAATGAATCTAAAATTCATGAAAGTTTATTTTTTTATCATTACATTATGGAAAATAATGAACTTTTATGACATTTTTTTGAGAAGGACCTGTAGTTTATAGAATTAAGTAAGATATTAATAATTACTTGTATTTGTATATTTAGTTGAATAACTTCATAATCATAATTTTAGTGTCCCCAGCTGAGCAAGCCAAGCCAAAGGCGACAGTGGCAAGGAACCAAAACTCCATCAGGGCATGATGGAGAAAAATAAACCTTGGGAGAAACCAGACTCAGTCGGGGTGCCAGTTCTCCTCTGGCCTATTAACGAATAGTGTATGATTATTATTCTGGCCATCATACAGGTCAGTAATCATATTAGGTTGGAATATTCAAAGTTTCTGGGTATCACGCAAGAGATGGGTTTATTTAGGATGGCGTGTCGATTACACAAGACTATGAATACTTGAATTCATACTACTTTAAGTATGAATTAATACTCCGTACTTCTTTAAAAACATAAATAAATCTTAATAATTCCAAACTTATGACTGTGTGTGTGTGTGTGTGTGTGTGTGTGTGTGTGTGTGTGTGTGTGTGTGTGTGTGTGTGTGTGTGTGTGTGTGTGTGTGTGTGTGTGTGTGTGTGTGTGTGTGATTGTGTGTGGAATGGTTGTTGGTGCCAGATGGGCGGGTCTGAGTATTTCACAATCTGCTCAGTTGCTGGGATTTTCACACAACCATTTCTAGGGTTTACAAAGAATGGTGTGAAAAGGGAAAAACATCCAGTATGCAGCAGTCCTGTGGGCGAAAATGCTTTGTTGATGCTAGAGGTCAGAGGAGAATGGGCCGACTGATTCAAGCTGATAGAAGAGCAAATTTGACTGAAATAACCACTAACGAGTGGTTGTTACCACTGTGCAGGCTGGTGGTGGTGGTGTAATGGTGTGGGGGAGTTTTTCTTGGCACACTTTAGGCCCCTTAGTTCTAATTGGGCATTGTTTAAATGCCACGGCCTACCTGAGCATTGTTTCTGACCATGTTCATCCCTTTATGACCACCATGTACCCGTCCTCTGATGGCTAGTTCCAGCAGGATAATGCACCATGTCACAAAGCTTAAATCATTTCAAAAATATTTATTGAACATGACAATGAGTTCACTGTACAAAACTGGCCTCCACAGTCACCAGATCTCAACCCAATAGAGCATCTTTAATATATAAATAGTTACAATAAAATAGTTAAAATATCATTAATTGTTAATTCATAAATATTATTTAGTTTTCTTGGGGTTGTGTGCTTCATGACATTTGACATTTTACAACCTGAACTAACCTTTCCAGATCATACAAATGTCAAATCGTATGACATTTTAAGACACTTTTTGACTAAAATATACTAAATGTACTTACTATAGGGTTAGGATTAGAATGTGGTTAAAATGTGGTTAAGATTACATAATTATGCACAATTTATAGTTATTACTGTAGTAACTACATGTAACGTGTAACAAGGACAATGTAAAACATAGTGTAACCAATAATTTTAACACAAAAAAACAATTAAAAAAAAAACATTCTCAATCTAGAACACACATACATATTTCATTTTTTTATTTTTATTTTTTTACAAGTAACCTATTTTTTTGGAAGGATCTTAAAACCATAAAATTGTCTATAATGGCATATACAGCTGATTTAATCAGAAACATCTCCAGTTCCACTGAGTAAAAAAGGCAAATTGAATCATATTCTTCCAGATGTCCTATTGTATAGCTTGTTCTATATATTATAGACCTCCTTGGTCATGTTAGCATAAACGCAAAGTCATTTATTTAAAGGAACTAGGTATTTTAGACCTTATTGCCAATGATATTCAAGACAGTTACATCAGGGAGGCGTTAGACGAGGAACAATAGTGTGAAAATGACAGTACTCCAGTGCCAGATTTTCAAAATAGATCTATAATGACTCATAGCAGTTGGCGGCTAAGCAGTACTTAGGAGACTCACAACTCAACTAGCACAGTACAGCCAAAAGATCTCAGCGAGGTGAGAAGACACAATCTCTAATCCTCTTTCTGTGGCCGTGTCAGATGATTCGCAAATCTCTTCCGAGCTGGAATCCCACTCGTGTTTGATGTTGTCTGCAGAGTCTCTGCAGTCGCGGTTTGGATAATGAGGATGGGCTAGAACAGCCAGCCATGGGCACAGACCATTTAGTCCATTAAATAAAGTGAGAGCGAGTGCTGCCAAATCACACCCACCCAATTGAGCATCTACATTTGGTCGCATGGTGGAAACCATATATTCGAACAAAAACAGGTGGTATGATGAGAAATAAAAGCATTCTGATATGAGAACATGGCATAGCATAGTTTAACTAAGTAGACTTTGGAATGGTAGCCTTAGGGTGCTTTCACATCTCTAGTTCGGTTCATTTGGTCCGAACCAAGGGCAAACAATTATACATTGTTGCATTTTTCAACTTTTTGGTTCCTTTCACACCACACTGATTGCTTTGGTCCGAATCAGTTGAAACGAATTAAAACGCAGGCACGTGGCAACATCCAGATCACTCATTTGCCATGGCCTATTTCCTAAACTGCTTTTCGATTGGTCAGAATTGACGTGTGGGAAAATTCCAACAGATGAGGCAACGCCAGCAAACTATAATAACAATGGAGAGGCGACTGAGCGGGCTAGTTTTGTCCCTGGCCATAATCTACTACATTGTGTGTATTTACCACAGAATGCAAACAATACATTTCTATAATGAAGCACAAATGCGACTTGAAAACAACATTCTAATGCACTGCAGACGGCCAGCGCGCATCGCTTGTCACTTCAAGTGGAAGCGAGCATTAATTATTATTAAAGGTGCACTATGCAACCTTCCGTCCACTGGAGGGCGCCTGTTCAAAACAAAGGCGTAGTTTGATGACGCAAGTTTTAGCGCAGCATCTTGGGACATGTGGTCTTCACCTCACAGCCGGTGGAAAATAGGACTCGGGCAGAAATCACGTTCATACATGCGGATATTAACGTTACTGTAGTGTAAAGCAGAGCAGGACAGAGTGTTGAGAAGCTGAGCACAGCTGCTGGAGCGATTGTTAAACAAATACCTGCCTCACGAATACCGGGACTTTTATTATGACGGGACGGGACCACAGTCACCGGGCGCCTGCACTGATCCGCTGAGGTCATGCAGCTCTGTTTATCATATTAGATACATTTAAGTGTGTTGAAAATGATATTATGACGTTACTCTGTGCGTTCACTTGTTCACACTGCTAAGAGTAAAGCGCTCTATTAATGTTGGGTCAAAAAATATGTTTTATTATTCCAATTAAATGATGATGATACACTATATTTTAGCTCAATAATATTTTTTTTAGTTCATATTTTGTATTTTATGGGGATTTTATGGTACCAAATTATATATATATGCGGTAGTTATATAATCCTATTCACTTTTTGTGCATGGACTTGAAAAAAAATTGAAAAGGTCATAAATCTTTAATGCTTTGGAGCACAGACTGAAATTTGTTCTTGTTTTAAAGATGACACTTGGCAGATTTTGATAAAGTGAAAAAAAAAAAAGTTAAAAACAAAAAAAGTGATCTTGAGAAAAAGTTATAAAATGTATATGTATTGTTCTTTTTAAGCTTGTTAAGCATGAGAATGAACCTCATTGGTTATTGCTGAAGCTCAAATGTGCTGCGTAACACAAGAATGAACCTCATTGTTCCTTGTTGAAGCTCAAACGTGCTGCGAGACACGAGAATGAACCTCATTGGTTCTTGCTGAAGCTCAAACGTGCTGCGTAACACAAGCATGAACCTCATTGGTTCTTGAGAAGCTCAAATGTGCTGCGAGACACAAGAAAGAACCTCATTTGTTCTTTCACGTCAATCAAACATGCTTGAGCTTCCGTTTATCACAAATATAATGTGTGAGTTGATGAATGTTTATATGTAAATAAAAGCCTAAATTTAATCAGTTCATCATATAAAGTGATCGAGTCTCTTCGGAAAATGTTGGATTAAATCTCTCAAATCATATAGATTAGTTTTAGGATCTCTTTATGAACTTTTTAAAGCGTTAAAGGGGTAGTTGCTGTCTGTGGAGGGGCATAAAGATCTTAGATTTCATCAAAAAAAATCTTTATTTTTGTTTTCGAAGATGAACAGAATTCTTTTGGGCTTGCAACAAAATGAGGTTGAGTAATTAATGAAAGAATTTCCATTTTTTGGTGAACTATCCCTTTAAGAGTAATCACACAAGCACAAATTATAAAGCTGTTCAAATAGTCAAGGCATACACATATGCACGAAGAGATAACAACTGCATTTACTGTAAAAGCCCCTTGTTTTTTTCCTCAAGTGGTGACAATTCAGCGTTTTTAACGTTGCTGGGAAACTCGGTTTCAAATGGGTGTAGAAAGGCTTGTTAAGTTACTGCTGGATGCCCGCTTTGAGCTTAATGAGGTGTACGGAACCCCTCCTGCAGGATTCTACCTCATCACCAACACCACGGTTCCCATTTAGGACCCTCGGTCTCAGATCGGAAGGCTTTCAAGAACGGAGCTCACAGCTGAGTGAAAGAATCAAAAGTGGTGAGGCTTGTAAGACCGTTCACCTGGCTTGACGCCCAACACTTACCACGGCCAACCACACACACGCGCGCACACACACACACAAATTCCCAGGCCTTTGCTTCAGCTAAGAAAACGGCTTCATCAGAATTCTCCACATCTCTTGGCCCAGAGCGCCTCTCGGCCGAGCTGGGATTGGACAAGGTTCATTACCCCTCTTTGATGTATTTCTTCTTTCAATTTTACAGCCCTGCACCTTTTCCCTCGTCAGGATCAACTCTGAGCACAGATAAAGACCAACCTTTCACACATCTGTTGTGGATGGGGAGACAAAAAAGGTGCGCTTGCTTCGAGCCTAGGTTTTCCTTTAAGGTGAACCGTGAATATCATGTGACGATGATAGGGTATCACGTGAAGCCGATTCTTTCAAAATCATCGGGCAAATTCGTATTCCTAATGGCGCCTAACACGGTGCTGCTTTCAATCCCACTTTGAGAAGGTTAAATGTGCAGGCGGATCTCTGAAAACAATCTGTTTGAAGTGTTCTTTTTAAAATGGACTAAAGTGAGCGCCAAATGACCCCAGACAAGCTCTAGTTGGAGAATCATCACGCGGGATAATGCGCACCGTTGGTTCGCCTCATCTTCACGCATGAGCGCACTGAATGTTCACGTAAAAAGATTCTGCCTTGTGATCTGGAAGTCTGTCAGACAAGTTCACAAACAAACACCGATCAGCTGCACTGTACATCTGACACACTTACAAGCAGGATTTGGTTTTCTTTTTCAGCTTCCTTTAGCTCTAGATAATGGCGCTATGATCTTTGTAGCTTGACTTTTTAAACAGAACGCAAAGTGATATGTGTATATACAGTATGCATTTATAAATATATACACACAACTGAATACAAGGTAATTGAGAAGATGCTCCATTGATTTTTGCAAAGAGAGTGTTGTTGTTGATCTTTTTTCCTTCAGATGACTTAAAGTTATATTTTGTTTAAGTTAAAGTTTATTAATAACTTGTATTCGTTTTAACGGCGGTTTCAAGGGTTATCTATGAAAAAACAAAAAGAAGAAATTATCCTAAATGTTTTTAGTGTTGTTCAGTTCATTTAAGATTTAGGTAAACAGAGTAATTTACCACTGAAATATTACTGGTAATCATAATTTAATTGTAATATTAATATTACTTTAGCCTGCTTTCCAAAGACTTTATAAAGACTTGTATTGTTTTTCCACATATTTAAGTATTTACCTACCTACCTGCCTGCCTGCCTCCCTCCCTCCCTCCCTCCCTCCCTCCCTCCCTCCCTCCCTACCTACCTACCTACCTACCTACCTACCTACCTACCTACCTACCTACCTACCTACCTACCTACCTACCTACCTACCAACCAACCTACCTACCTACCTACCTACCTACCTACCTACCAGCCAACCTACCTACCAACCTACCGACCGACCGACCGACCGACCGACCTACCTACCTACCTACCTACCTACCTACCTACCTACCTACCTACCTACCTACCTACCTACCTACCTACCTACCTACCTACCTACCAGCCAACCAACCTACCTACCTAACTACCTACTTACCTACCTACCTACCTATTTACCTACCTACCTACCTACACACCTACCTACACACCTACCTACCTACCTACCTACCTACCAGCCAACCAACCTACCTACCTAACTACCTACTTACCTACCTACCTACCTACCTACCTACCTACCTACCTACCTACCTACCTACCTACCTACCTACCTACCTACCTACCTACCTACCTACCAAACCAGCCTATGGTTTCAATTGGCTACAAACTACAAACACTGTAGTTGTAGCTGAAACTGGAAGAGTTTGGTTCTTGTTATCAATTTCACTTTGCATGCACTTCTAAAGGATGAGGACTCACATTGGAATCGATATGAAAAAAAAAAAAAAAAAAAACCCTGACACATTTGTTTATTTTTATATCACTGTGAAATGTAGATATATAATCAGAGCAGAGTAAATCAATCCCAACAGACTGGGCCATCTGACCAATCAGAGCAGATGGACCAATCACAACAAACTGAGCCATCTGACCAATCAGAGCAGATGGACCAATCACAACAGACTGGGCCATCTGACCAATCAGAGCAGATACCGACATGAAATATCAATTCAAAATCACCTGCATGCATTATAGCTGCATATTTATACTTGTGAATGATTTTACTCACTGTCACTGCGCTTGCCCAAGGGAACGTCTGCCAATTCCACCATGCACTTGAAACATATAATTTGAATGAATTAAAATCACTTTTAACATTTAAAAACAGACATGTTAAAATTGCACAGCTTTGTTGCATTCTAAAAAACTGATTCTATAATGCAAGACATTGGAATTTGAACATAAAAAAAGAAAAAATGTTTTTAATTCATAAAATTATACTTTTCAACCACTTGGTGAAATTGCCAGACTTTCCCTTGGGCATCAAGCACTGTGATAGTGAGTACAAGTGTTTACGGGTATAATAATAATAATAATAATAATAATAATAATAATAATAATAATAATAATAATAATAATAATAATACATTTCATTTAGAGAAAAAGAATATTTTAAAGGAAATCTCAAAATGCTACAATATGCAGCTATAATGCATGTAGGTGATTTTGAATTGATGTTTCATGTCAATATGCAATGGTTACACACATAAAACTGATAGTAGTGTTTATATCTTTTTAAGTCTGGCCAATCTATAGAGCAATTTCAAGGGAAACTAACTTTACCACTCCGAGAGCCCCCTCATGGTCGGGAGCATTTCTGTTGTGTTGTTGTTTGTTTCCATTGTGTTGTGGCATTTTCATTGTGTGTTGTGGCTTGTTTCTGTTGTGTTGTGGCATTTTTTTGTGTGTTGTGGCTTGTTTCCATTGTGTTGTGGCAATTCTGTTGTGTTGTCGCTTGTTTCCGTTGTGTTGTGGTGATTCTGTTGTGTTGTGGCTTGTTTCCGTCGTGTTGTGGCTTGTTTCTGTTGTGTTGTGGTGATTCCGTTGTGTTGTGGCTTGTTTCCGTTATGTTGTGGCGATTCTGTTGTGTCGTGGCTCGTTTCCATTGTGTTGTGGCATTTTTGTATGTGTTGTGGCTTGTTTCTAGCCTGACAAGCCAGACCCACATCAAGATGTTTGGTCTGGAAACTCACCATAGACAGCTCAATCCGAGGGGCGGGATAAACGGTTGTCTTTCAAACTCCCTCTGCACGCGATAGGATAACGCTACACCAACCAGAGCTACGAAGGTGAAGCAGAGCTCGCTGACAGATTAAACATTCGCCGTATCCGGTCGGCTAAACTCCGAACACATCTTCCCTTATTAAGAATGACTTCAGTGCCGTTCTTTGTTCTTTTCTCAGAGAAAAGCTTAACTCCAAGTCTTCCAGAGTCGCAGTCAAAGCTGATTCGAAAGACCGCCACCGTTCGCCAGTTTCTGTGTTTACTAGAAGCACCCAAACGCAACTCGGCCGTCGTCATTATGGCCACGCCCGCCGACTCTATACATGATGTGATTGGCCCGTCCAGATTGTGAGGAATACAGCTCAGAAGAGTATTGAGAGTTCCTAGACGACACTTGCGGGCAGATTCAATTTGCTGCCGCTAGGGTGCATCTAGATTTCTAGGCTAGCTTGTTTCCATTGTGTTGTGGCAATTCCGTTGTGTTGTCGCTTGTTTCGGTTGTGTTGTGGGAATTCTGTTCTGTTGTGGCCTGTTTCCGGTATGTTGTGGCTTGTTTCCGTTGGGTTGTGGTGATTCCGTTGTGTTGTGGCTTGTTTCCGTTGTGTTGTGGTGATTCTGTTGTGTTGTGGCTTTTTTTCGTTGTGTTGTGGCTTGTTTCTATTGTGTTGTGGTGATTCTGTTGTGTTGTGGCTTGTTTCGTTGTGTTGTGGCTTGTTTTCGTTGTGTTGTGGCTTGTTTCCATTGTGTTGCGGTGATTTCTTTCTGTTTTGATGATTCTGTTGTGTTGTGGTGATTCCATTGTGTTGTACCTTGTTTCTGTTGTGTTGTGGCTTGTTTCTGTTGTGTTGTGGCTTGTTTCTGTTGTGTTGTGGATTGTTTCCTTTGTGATGTGGCTTGTTTCCGTTGTGTTGTGGCTTGTTTCCGTTGTGTTGTGGTGATTCTGTTGTGTTGTGGCTTGTTTCCGTTGTGTTGTGGTGATTCCGTTGTGTTGTGACTTGTTTCCGTTGTGTTGTGGTGATTCTGTTGTGTTGTGGCTTTGTTTCGTTGTGTTGTGGCTTGTTTCCATTGTGTTGTGGTGATTCTGTTGTGTTGTGGCTTGTTTCCGTTGTGTTGTGGCTTGTTTCCATTGTGTTGTGGTGATTTCTTTCTGTTTTGGTGATTCTGTTGTGTTGTGGTGATTCTATTGTGTTGTGGCTTGTTTCCGTTGTGTTGTGGCTTGTTTCTGTTGTGTTGTGGCTTATTTCTGTTGTGTTGTGGATTGTTTCCTTTGTGTTGTGGCTTTGTTTCCGTTGTGTTGTGGCTTGTTTCCGTTGTGTTGTGGCTTGTTTCCGTTGTGTTGTGGCTTGTTTCCGTTGTTTTGTGGCTTGTTTCTGTTGTGTTATGGCTTGTTTCCGTTGTGTTGTGGCTTGTTTCCATTGTGTTGTGGCAATTCCATTGTGTTTTGGCTTGTTTCTGTTGTGTTGTGGCTTGTTTCTGTTGTGTTGTGGCGATTCCGTTGTGTTTTGGCTTGTTTCCGTTGTGTTGTGACTTGTTTCTTTTGTGTTGTGGCTTGTTTCCGTTGTGTTGTGGCGATTCCGTTGTGTTTTGGCTTGTGTCTGTTGTGTTTTGGCTTGTTTCTGTTGTGTTGTGGCTTGTTTCCGATGTGTTGTGGCCTGTTTCAGTTGTGTTGTGGCTTTATTTCCATTGTGTTGTGATGATTTTGTTGTGTTGTGGTTTAATTTATTATGGCTGCACTACTGGGCCACCGTAGTACAATGATGATATAAACTGCAAAAGTTTATTATATATATATATATATATATATATATATATATATATATATATATATATATATATATATATATATATATATATATATATATATATATATATATATATATATTTGTAGCAAGCTTTATATGTACATCAACAAAAAATAGACAAAGTCTCTTCTGAAACTTTAGAGGAGAGGCGAGATTACTTGGGTCTTTTTCTTTTCCATTTAATCTGATTGCAGTCTTGGAAAATAATTGAGATATTAAAGACATCTCATTTTTTATGTTTCCACCCTACAGTTTTGCAGACACACTAGTCAAGCTGGGTAAACGGATAGTAATTTGACAGCATCATCTAGCGCCGGGCGGAGAGGTGAGGACGTAGGAGGGCTGTATTTGTGGCGGCTCATCTAACAAGGTCACGATGTTTGGGTTAAGGACAGACAAAATTAATATGTGACTGCGCTAGGAAGGCCACATTTAATTTCACAGGTCCTGCCTTCTCCTTTCTCCATCTGTGAGAGAGGGGCCAAACCATGGCCTGATGAGGGCACAGCCATCACAGTTGCCTTGGCAACATTTAATTGCTTTGCCTCCGTCAAAATGGCACTGTTTTTGTTCTTTTTTGTTCCTCATCTCTCTCGTTCTCTGGCTCTGATACACTCAATTCCATTTCTGCCAATAACCGCTAATCCTCCTGCCAGGACCACAATCATGCGGCTTCATCTCCAGCATGGGCCGCATTTCCCTCTCGCTGAAGGGACGGCTGCCGCATCCATGCTGCGCCGCTGTTTTGATGCCACTGTGGCAGGTAATGGATCCTGTTATATAAACCTTTCCAAGAGGATATAGAACTTAAAGTGTACTTTGAGCAGTTAAATTTTTATTTTATTTTATTTTATTTTATTTTATTTTATTTTATTTTATTTTATTTTATTTTATTTTATTTTATTTTATTTTATTTTATTTTATTTTATTTTATTTTATTTTATTTTATTTTACGACCTAATCAGTTTGATTTCATTTAGTTTTGTTGTATTTTAATTTATTTAGTTTTGTTTCATTTTTTTTAATTTAATTTAGTTTTGTCGTATTTTGTTCTTGTTTAATTTAATTTTGTTAAATAATTAATTCTGACTTTATATCTCTCAATTCTGACTTTATATCTCTAAATTTTGCGTTTATATCTCAAAATTCTGACTTTATATCTCTCAATTCTGACTTTATATCTCTGAATTCTGACTTTATATCTCTCAATTCTGACTTTATATCTCTCAATTCTGCCTTCATATCTCTCAATTCTGACTTTATATCTCTCAATTCTGACTTTATATCTCACAATTATGACTTTATATCTCTCAATTCTGCCTTTATATCTCACAATTCTGACTTTATATCTCACAATTCTGACTTTATATCTCACAATTCTGACTTTATATCTCACAATTCTGACTTTATATCTCTCAATTCTGACTTTATATCTCACAATTATGACTTTATATCTCTCAATTCTGCCTTTATATCTCACAATTCTGACTTTATATCTCACAATTCTGCCTTTATATCTCTCAATTCTGACTTTATAACTCTCAATTCTGACTTTATATCTCACAATTATGACTTTATATCTCTCAATTCTGCCTTTATATCTCACAATTCTGACTTTATATCTCACAATTCTGACTTTATATCTCACAATTCTGACTTTATATCTCACAATTCTGACTTTATAACTCTCAATTCTGACTTTATATCACAATTCTGACTTTATATATCACAATTCTGACTTTTATCTCACAATTCTGATTTTATTAACTAACAATTGCAATTCAGACTTTTTCTCAGATTTCTCTGATATAAAGTCACAAGTGTGAGTTATAACGTCATAATTGCGTGATAAAGTAAGTTCTGCGAGTTTAAATCTCACAATTATGACTTTATAACTCACAATTGCAACTCTATGTCTGGCAATTCTGAAAACTCACAATTGTGAGATAAAAAGTGGCAATTTTCGTATAAAAAAGTTTCATTCTCTTGCGGAAACAAGCTTCCATATCTTAACACGCAGTATGAGTTACCGTCTGACACATTTTTCACCACCTTTTGATTGACAGCACATAATCAGCCCTTATCATCAGTTTGTAAAAAATAATTGGCCTAGATTTTTCTAGGAAATGTCACAACAATGTTTTGAAATTATACGGTTTAAAAATAGAATAAAACTATATACTGTTAAAAAAGAGTAGAAAGACTTAAAGCATCTTGTCTTGTAAAACTTTTTTTTTTCTTTCTTCTTCTTCAATATGGACAAACTAAATTATCCAGATTCCTTTCACTGCATTTCAGATTCCTTCGTTAATTTTGTTTTTGGACTGGGAAAGTCATGTGACAATTTTCCTCATTACACTGCTTTGACTACATCCCACTTTGAATTCTAAAAGAGATTAACGTCCATTAAAAGCTTTATGGTGGACTGACCACTGAGACCTTCTCACAACAACAGACTAAGTGCAATTAAAGCTCTTCGACAGTCTTTGTCTAAAATTCAACAGGGTGGCAGAGGAGGACATGATTGCGAGCCTATTGTTTTTCTGGTTTTGACGGAGGATGCGGCTTAGCACAAGTGGAGCTTAAAATTCCATTTGTCTAGGAACCGAATCAGACATCGGGTCTTAGTGCAGTTGTGCTCCTTCAGAGCCAAGAGGAAGTAGCTGGCAGATCCTGAAGGAATGTGTGAGAACAGGTCTACAGGAAGGAGATGATCTGCATTTGTCTTATGCTTGCTACATTTCAAATCGCTACAAATCACACTGTACGACATCAATCTAAATTAACTTGGGTACGTCATGTATGACAAAACTCCAGCATTTCAGCCATGACTAATCTGATTGGCCATTGCATTCATAAACGCAACAGAATTGTCTCTGATTGTTTATAGTGTGCAATGCAAAAAGTATGATGCAACATGAGCAGATCTAAATTTAATGCAGCAATTGACACTTTTCATTTTATTTCCACTTTTAGATTTTTGGCCCAAGCCCTCGTTAATTTTTGACCCATAGCCTTACACACGCCTATGCTTATAGCACAAAATAAACATGAATGAACATCAGAAGGTATGTTGAAAGATAAATTAAACGTACAGAAATGTGTGAACTGTAATCATACTTTAGCGGCAAAAAGATAGAACAGCTTGTAAACCTACACCTTTACACATCATACATTCATCTACCCCCCCCCCCCCCCCCCAAAAAAAAATCAATCTCCATAACATGGTAGTATGCTAAAAAAAATAGGGGAGCGTTTTTTTTTGTTGTTTTTTTTTTAAGAAATTGGCTTTTTTTATATGCACATTATGTTTGTTCCTATTGTGATTATTAATGCATGTTTGAATGAGTCAGTCATGGATGTTTTTATGACAGTAACAGTTTAAAAACAGTATATAATTTGAAAGTGTATATAAAAACTGCCTAATGTGTAATTAAATGTTTATGTTAGATTTTTATTGTAGAATATTATACTATTTAAACACGTATGGTGTACTTACTTATATAGCTTTTTTAAGTCACTGATTGCAACCTTACAACTTGTTCAGGCATTTGATGCACCATTTTAACACTTGACTACACTGATTTCAATTATTTCATCATCATTGTTGTCCTAAGCAAATGAGGCTTATTACAGAATGCACCTAATTCAAATAAGTCAGTGCTGTTTGCTTGTGTAATTAGCATTATGGTATTACCACCCGCTGAAAGCTGGCTGTAATTTGGATGCAATTAAAGGCAGACTTTTAATAAAATGAGACGTTTGTGTTTATGTTCTAGGGATCATAGCAGCGATAATTCATCAAATGATAAAGGCATGAGAGCACTCTCGTCATTTTAAAGAGCTAGTTCTGAATCACAATGGTGAGTGGCATTATTGCTGTAAAGTAGTTTAAAAAAATTAGCAGCATTTATAAAAAGGACCCTGTTAAAAAGTCGTTGAACCCTTGATTCGTGTGTGTGTGTGTGTGTGTCGTTACCTGTATGATCCACGGCAGTCTTTTTGTTTTGTGATGGTTTTTCCAATGTTCTTCAGAAAAATCCTCCGGGTCCTGAAAAGTCTTTTGCATATTTGAACCTTTTCCAGCAGTGACTATATGATCTTGAGATCCATCTTTTCACACTGAGGACATTTGAGGGACTCAAACACAACTATTAAAAAAGTTTCAAACAGTCAGTGATCCTCCAGAAGCAAACAAGATGCATTAAGAGCTGGGGGTGAAAATGTTTGAACAGGATGAAGATGTCAGAATGTTTCTTGTTAGGTTTAAATATGTATATTTTTAATTTAGTTCTACCCTTCCAACCCAACAGCTATTATAAATACAGCTATTCTTTGTATGGTGGAGTAAATGCAAAAAATAATAATATTAATAATAATAATTATAAGTATGCAATGGACCCCATCACTGCCATTTTAAAGCTTGGAAGCATCAGTGTGCCTTTCTGGACCTTGATAGTTTCAATGAGGTTGCTGCCTATGGGTGGGTCAGAGAGTTCTCCGATTTCATCAAAAATATCTTAATTTGTGTTCAGAAGATGATAGAAGGTCTGATAGGTTTGGAATGACACGAGGGCGAGGAATTAATTACAGAATTTTCATTTTTTGGGTGAATTAACCCTTTAAGACTTATTGCAAAACATACTGTAACTTGCAGCACTCAAGAAATCCTAGTGGGAAAAAAAAGGAAGTACGTTTGAAATTATATTTTTTGTTGACTTTTCAACATCTTCATATCCAAATACATTTGGCGCCACTGTATGTCATTTAAGGGGAATGTAGGATTTCTTGGAAAGTAGCAGAGAAACAGCTATTGCTCAAATGTATGGTATGTGCAGACATCTGCCATGAAGATAGACTGAAACGGCAAGAATTTGATCACGCCTGCGCTTCGCCCACCCAAGCAATTTGGTACTGTGATGGGCGTTCAGAAAAAAAGGATGGGCCATCTCCTGTGGGAGCGGGTGGGCCTGAGGGGCATGCTGGAAATCCAAGTAAACAGCGGCTGTCTGCTGCCTCCCGCACCCTGTGCAAGGCTGGCTGGGAGATTTATAGTTGTCAGGGTTTGTGTAAGAGGGCTTGGAATATGTCCCAATTTCAGCTCTCCAATCAAATCCGGCTAATGTAATAGCCCCATCTCTGGCCCGCCCGCACCCACCTACCAATCCCCAACACCCTCCACCCAAAACAAAATCAGTGGCCGCAGCCAGCTCAGTGGACCGCAGGTGTTCGCTCGGCTATAACTCTCATTTTCAGGAATCGCGCCGGGGAGTGGGTGAAGAATGAAATCTTAGGAAACAGCGGTGGCTCTCATAAACATTTTACAAGGATGATTACGTACTGGTTAGACTGAAGAAATCTCCAGCCACGGTGAAATCAATCACAGACGGACCCCCTCGATCGTAACTGAGCATGTGTATTTTGGTGTGTTTAATGCAGGCATTGTTGTGTAATATTTGTGTCAGTGCATTTATGGTGGAAGCAAACAGATGCTTCACGCATTCTTTTGCATTTTTTCAGGTTTCCAGACTATAGTAGTTGGGTTTTTCCTGCATTCGGTAACAGATACACAGAATGTTTTTCTCCTTTAAATATTTTTTAACTGTTTATGAGAATGGTTTAAAAACAGTTTTACCCAGTTTAGGTAATACCCCAACAAAAAATTAGCTTAAACTGGCCTAGTGAACAAGTTGGATAAAAATGATGGAGCTGAAATGTTGCTATGCTATAAAAGCATTTGTTCTATAGATATACAACAGATACAATTATTTGCCTTGTTACATCCAACTATCTTTGCAAATGTTTTTCCAAGATGAATGGAACATAGCATTAGCATTACATGCTGATGAGTAAAACAATTATTGATACCACACAGGGTTGTGCTGAACTGATTCTGGATTTGTACTCAAAAAACATGGCTGTTGGAGATGTAAAGAAAAAATATCCCACAATCTGAATTTGAATAAAATGCATAATGTGGTGATTTGCTTCTTGCATGTCATTCAGTTAACCAATCTTGTCAATCTAGCATACCAGTCTTATGTCAAACAAAATTACAGGCTGTTTCATGGTGGTAATTTACTCAAGTTCAAAAAAGTATGTTTCCAAGAAAAATTATTCAACAAAGCCCTGTTTCCACCGAAATTAACAAATTAATTGCGAAAAGGATTTATCCCAGGATATTTTTCCCCAGACCTGTTTCTGTCTGCATTTCCATCGTGGTCTAAAATACCGTTAAGTTGTGCATTGATGTAGGACTATGTGTGAATTTACAGTTCCCGCTGGATTTCATCATCATCATATATGATTAATAAAGCATGAACCTCGTTGTCGGCCAATCTGTCGTATTTTTTAAACACCATTTTTGATTCCACCGCAAAAGACTTTGGTGGTTGAAATAAAATGTTGCATGGAGTCAACCAATCAAAATGCTGTGTGAATTCAACCATTCAGCACCCAAGTCCCACCCCCGAAATTTCCTGAACCTTGAAAAAGTACTACCTCGTGAGCAGGGACTTTCTGAGCTTTAATTTAAGCCCTGGTCCCTATGGTCAATACACACAGACTACCACCCATTAGTCCCTAGTTACTGGAGGAAGTTCTTGCATTGGAAACACGGCCTAAATCAAATGTTTTGGCTACCAGTACCACTGTAGAAATGCTCTTTTAAAGGTATACTGTGTCACAGTGGCTGCAATAACAGAGTGCCTAATGAAGGAGAATACAAAATGAACAGTCTTTATTAAATCTGGGCTTGATAACAGGAAAACACAACCAAATTACATGGATGAGACAGGACAAAGAACTGAACAATTGACAACAGGTGAACAGAATGAAACAGGCACAGACATAGAAAGTATGCCAAGCAGGGATAACAAAAACACAATTAGACAAAGCATACAAGTTATTTGTCGACTCACAAATCTTCTTTATAATTTGTTAAAAAGTTGCAAATTTCTTGACTTATTTTGATGGGATCAAATCAATGTAAAAAACGCTACATAACTGTCAGACAACAGAAGGGCACAGACAAGGCATGTTTAAAACCAGGTTTATTGATGACACACAGAGAGGGTATAGCAGTAGATGATGAATGGATAGTCTTATCTGATAAGGAAATGTCTTTCTCTTGCAGGATGAAAGGTGAACGGACAGAGTGGGCTGGAACGGATGACAGGCTGACGAATACAGATTCTCAGGTGAGTTCTCCCATTCAGGTGAGTTGAGTTCTCCCTCTCAGGTGAGTTGAGTTCTCCCTCTCAGGTGAGTTGAGGTCTCCCTCTCAGGTGAGTTGAGTTCTCCCTTTCAGGTGAGTTGAGTTCTCCCTTTCAGGTGAGTTGAGTTCTCCCTTTCAGGTGAGTTGAGTTCTCCCTCTCAGGTGAGTTGAGGTCTCCCTCTCAGGTGAGTTGAGTTCTCCCTTTCAGGTGAGTTGAGTTCTCCCTTTCAGGTGAGTTGAGTTCTCTCTCTCAGTTGAGTTGAGTTCTCTCTCTCAGGTGAGTTGAGTTCTCTCTCTCAGGTGAGTTGAGTTCTCCCTCTCAGGTGAGTTGAGTTCTCCCTCTCAGGTGAGTTGAGGTCTCCCTCTCAGGTGAGTTGAGTTCTCCCTCTCAGGTGAGTTGAGTTCTCCCTCTCAGGTGAGTTTAGTTCTCTCTCTCAGGTGAGTTGAGTTCTCCCTCTCAGGTGAGTTTAGTTCTCTCTCTCGGGTGAGTTGAGTTCTCCCTCTCAGGTGAGTTGAGTTCTCTCTCTCTCAGGTGAGTTGAGTTCTCCATTTCAGATGAGTTGAGTTCTCCCTTTCAGGTGAGTTGAGTTCTCCCTCTCAGGTGAGTTGAGTTCTCCCTGTCAGGTGAGTTTAGTTCTCTCTCTCAGTTGAGTTGAGTTCTCTCTCTCAGGTGAGTTGAGTTGAGCTCTCTCTCTCAGGTGAGTTGAGTTCTCTCGCTCAGGTGAGTTGAGTTCTCCCTGTCAGGTGAGTTTAGTTCTCTCTCTCAGGTGAGATGATTTCTCTCTCTCAGGTGAGTTGAGTTCTCTTTCTCAGGTGAGATGATTTCTCTCGCTCAGGTGAGTTGAGTTCTCTTTCTCAGGTGAGATGATTTCTCTCTCTCAGGTGAGTTGAGTTCTCTCTCTCAGGCGAGTTGATTTCTCTCTCTCAGGTGAGTTGAGTTCTCTCTCTCAGGTGAGTTGAGTTCTCTCTCTCAGGAGAGTTGAGCACACTCTCTCAGGTAAGTTGAGTTCTCTCGCTCAGGTGAGGTCTAATGGTCTTGGAGTCTGTTGTTGTCCTTGTGGAGACCATGGTGAGGTGGAAGGTGTCTGCTCAAACACAAGGGGTGATGAGGGTGATTTATTGCAGGTGCGAATGATGGTGAAGCGTGTGCAGGTGGTGAGCAGAGATGATTATGGGAAGCGTAGTGCAGATGCGGTAAGTAAACTGGTGACTGTGACGATAGCTTATTGATCATATTTTTTTACAATGTACTGATGCTTATTAAAGTAAAAGAAGCATCATGCTTTCATCATGATTTTTGGCTACCAGCTCCATTGTAAAAATACACTTTTGCAGGTGTATTTATCACCCATGATTAATTTAGCAACCAAATGTAATTGTGTAATTTTCATTGGTGGATTAAAAAACACACCATACTGACACCTACTTGTGTGGATTTAGCATCACATAGAATTAGCATCAAACACCATTGTAGAAATACCCCATTTACACTACAAATGCATATATTTTCTAATGTATTTTAAGGGAATTAACTATTAAATTAGCATCTCTTTGTAATTGTTTCAGACAGTTCAGAACTCCAGATTTAAGTATTTTGCCTCTAAAATAAATAAGATTTATTTTTACTACAATTGCTTTATTTAATGACGCGACCTGACTTGGCACATTATCTTGAGCTCTCCAGAAACCTGCACAGTTTGGCAGTATGTATGTGAAGAGTGAGAAAGATATGAAAGATAGGGAGACCGTGTCCTTTGGGAAAAGGCAGAGGTTGTGAGCACAGCAGAGACAGACAGACAGTAGGTGACAAAAAATTTATGATGCAGCAGAGCTCCAGGCACAAAGGTCCCTGACAGGTGAGCCCATATTATAGATGAGCTGTGCATGATGATGTCGGCATGTGTGTGGCAACTGGATTTTTTAAAGATAATGGTAAATTATTTATAAACACAAGAATGAGAAGATTGAAAGTACGTTTGCTTATGTTTATTGGTGGAGAGGACACAGAGTGATGAAGCCAATCAGGATAGGGGGATTTTTAGGAGGCCATGATGGACAGAAGCAAATGGGAAAATGTGGCCAGGATGCTGCGTTACACCCCTACTCTTTTCCGAAGGACATTCTGGGATTTTTAATGGCCACAGAGAGTCAGGGCCTCGGTTTAACATCTCACCCGAAGGACGGTGCTTGTTACAGTAAAGTGTCCACGTCACTATACTGGGGTGTTAGGACCCACACAGACCACAGGGTGAGTGCTGGCCACACTAAAATCTCTTCCAGAAGCAACCTAGTTTTCCAAGGAGGTCTCCCATCCAGGTACTGACCAGGCTCAAATCTGCTTAACTACAATGAGAAACCAGTCTTGGGCTACAGGGTGATATGGCTGCTGGCTTAAAGTTAAAAACGGACATGTGTAAATGACCCCTTTTACTGTAACAGAAAATATTTGTATTTGCAGTTTACGAGCAAATTACTTCACCTCTGAAACTACTTTGCTTTTCATTCAAAGTTAATTAAACCCAGAATAATGATAACCAATTGGCAAATTACTATTTAGGCACAGTTTTAAGCTACTTTAACTCTTTCCCCACCAAGCACACAATTTTTCATTATTTGTGAGAAAACGCTTCCAGGCCAAAAACCGAATTGGCCCCACTTTATATTAGGTGGCCTTAAGTACAATGTACTTACATCAAAAAATTAGTACAATGTACTTACTGTGTTCAAATTGTATTGCAAAACACCTTTGCTATTATTGAGGTGAGATATGGGTAGAGTTAGGGTCAGGTGTGGTGATATGGGTCAGTTTAAGGGTAGGGTTAGGTGTAAGGGAAGTGACAACTGTGTAATTACAAATGTAACTACAAAAATGAATTACAGACGTAATTACATGCAGGTATTTTTTAAAATGTAAGTACAATTTAAAAACATGTATGTACACAATAAGTGCATTGTATCAAATGATTAATTACAATGTTAGTACATAGTAGTTAAGTCCACCTAATATAAAGTGGGTCCCGGAATTTTCCGGGGTTTCCGATTTTACACTGTTAGAGGCTAGGGGGGCACTATTGCACATCTCCTGAATGAGTACAGAATCTCCTGATCAAAATACACGCGAGTAAGATTGCAAGCTGCAATCTCCCGTGGTCTCTCTTGAAGCCAATACGGAAGTAATTTAAACTGCAATTCCTCGACTGGGCACTAGGGCTCCAGAAGGGAGCAGAATCTCATTGAGCCCCATGTTAAAATTCCTAACTTTACTGCAAAAAAAATTTTTTTTTACAGCCTGGTAAAAATTGTGGTTTTGGTCTACAGAGAATTTTGCCCAACTGTGAGGGGGGTGAATTTTTTTATAACTCATTTGTTTACATTGTATAAAAGCCTTAAATTTCTGCATAATTAAGGGTGTGATTACTTGGAGTGGCAGGCGGATAGCCATTTATCTGCCGTCTATAGTCATTGCGTCACCTAAGCTCCACCCACATCCCGCCTCTTTGCCCATTATCTGTTATCCGGGTGTGATTTGATGACACGCTGACAAGATGAGCTTGTCTCTACTTTACGCTTAAGAGCGGCTTATTGGAATCCTATGGGTGACAGGCTATAAGACTGTAACTCGTCCTGGGTCTACTCCATCTGTGTTTAATCATCGCTCTGAATCTGATCTGGAAACAGTCTTTCACAAAAACGTGATTTTCTCAGCTTTTGTTTAAAATGTTGCTTTTTTTTATGAAACTTACCCATATTCAAGTGTTAATAAAAATAGAATGCAAGAAGCTAGAATAATTTTTTTTTGTTTGTTTTAAAGAAGCGGGTCAGTAGCCTAAAAATCTAGACGCACCCTAGCGGCAACAAATCTAATATGCTGCGAGTGTCGTCTAGCAACTCTCAATATACTTCTGAGCTGTAAAAGCCAAACTCTGGGCAGGCCAATAACATTGTGTATAGTCGGTGGGCGGGGCTTAACATAATGACAGCCGAGTTGCGCTTGCGTGCTACGGCGGTCTTTCGAATCAGCTTTGGCCGTGACTCTGGAAGACTTGGAGTTAAGCTTTTCTCTGAGAAAAGAACAAAGAACAGCACTGAAGTCATTCTTAAGAAGGGAAGATGTGTCCAGAGTTTTGCCGACCGGATAAGGTGAAAGTTTAATCTGTCAACTAGCTCTGCTTCACCCTTGTTGCTCTGGTTGGTTGTAGCGCTATCCAATTGCGTGCGCGCCGTGCAGAGGGAGTTTGAAAGACAACTGTTTATCCCGCCCCTCAGATTGAGCCCTGTCAATGGTGAGTTTCCAGACCAAACATCTTGATATGGGTCTGGCTTGTCAGGCTAGCAGGTCAGCTATTTCTTTTGATATATTGCATGCTCAGATTTTCATAAACCAGAATATTCTATGGACTATTAAATGCTGGTGATATGGTCATAAACCCTGGCGTTGGCTGGCATCGTTTTTTTTTTTTTTTTTTTAATGCTGGCCGGGAAAAGAGTTAAGATGTTTCTAGCTAAAAATAAATAGATAATTAAAACACTACTTCTTGACACTTGTATGTTTACAATTATTCACAGTGTTTTATAAGGTGCATCAAACTCAAAGCCTTTCAGACTTCCCATTGTTCTTGCAAATAAACTTACACACCCACATACAGATTGACCGACATTTGCTGCCATGACAATTATGTGTATTTCTTGTAGAGTGTGAACTCTTGCTTTCGCCTGCCAATTGCATTTCTCACCATTCTTACTCTGAATATATTTGTTCTGCCTAGATTTGTCAGGTTGCCCTGATATTTGGATTTCAATTTGGATTTGTCTAACTTGACTGATGCTATCTTCTCTCAATAAACTTGCAAATGGAGTTTGAACGACAACCTGAATAAGCTACAAGAACATTTTTACAAGTTAACTGATGCCACCAGGTACAGGTTTCTGCCATACTGTACAATCAATCACAATGAATGCTGAGTTAAATTGTCTACATTTAAACCGTCTCAGTGATGGTACGTTTTTTAACATTTGCTTGGTTCCCAGTCCATCTCTTCGAATTTTTCTGCTTGCTAAGGTTGGAACAGTTAGCCTTTTTTTCCCTTGTACCGGCACCTGGTTGAATAAAACACACCATCTGTGTTTTATTCAGCTGTCTTTGACTACTTGGAGGGAATCGAGTTTGCGCTTCTGTAGCAAGCACAGTAATTACACAAAGCACCATTAAATACAAGGAATGTGAGACAGACCCAACACAGATGTTACAGTGAATCTGTGATGAAAACAAGTGATGAAATCATGCAGTATGGCTGGTGGGTGCAAGAGGATATGTGCGGGAACAGGGAAAGAACATACGGGTGAGTGGTGCAATAATAATCTTATATGAAAGCATTATGTCTATGTAGAGAAGTTACAGTCAAAATAAATATATTGAGATACAAAGGAGATAAAATTATACAATCAAAATTAGACAACTGACATGCAGTAACAGTATAGATCTTCACCGTGTGCACAATTATTAGGCAAGTATCTTGACCATATCATCCTTTTTATGCATATTTTGCAACTCTAAGCTGTATAAACTCTAATGCTTATTAGATTTAAGTATATATGAGTATTTGTGTTATGAGGGAAGGTGTGGCCTAAGGAGATCAACACTGTATACCAGTGCGGCGTTCCACTCCACTTTTAGACATGCACTTGCAAACTTTCCTAAGCACTTCCCCTTGAGGGAATCCCCGTCGCCATTTTGAAGTGTGTTCCACTTCCCAGAGGGAGTGAGTCTACTTCATATGTACACTTTAGGCAGCTTCATATACCAAAATGCAACACGATTGTGATGTCATCGCATATCACGTTTAATTTCCCCCACCACAAACAACTCTATGATATTTTAATCTTTTTTTAAACATGTAAAACAACCCAAACACACCTATATACCTATCGAATGCTTTTTTGTACAATTTCGTAAAGGAAAAAAAAATGCATCTCCATGGATTCCAATCCAGTGGATTCCAAGTGATCAAGGACTTAGGACATTCCAGCTCAGTCCATTGCAAAGGTTTCTCAAGTAGTGGGCACTCATGCAATGTAATCAATGACGCCAGTCCGAGATGGAGGGAAGTTAGCGAGTGAAGGGCAAAATAAAAATGAACTGCAACTCAGCACAATAGTCAATAGAAATTGTACTTTCTTTTTTAGATGCTGTATGCAATACATAAAGTATTGAATGAAGATATCTCAAAAACTTCTGTGTATTGACAAATTTTGCATTTATTTAACTTCAATTGTAATAAAGTATACAAACACAGAGCGAACATCACTGCAGGAAGCAGAAAGTGTCCGACCTCACGTGTCCGTTTGCAGCTCCTCCCCGCCTGCACGTGGCTACTCTCGCCGGTTCTGTTGCATCCAGCTGCAGCCAAGTGAATTTTCCATTAAAGTTGAAAAGTAGCAACTTGCGCAAAAGACGCGATTGAGACAAATACCACACTTTTGCGGCAAAAGTGTCGCCCACTTCACATCATTCGCATTGCCCGGTGTGAATTTGCGTCTATTCGTGTCTTTGCATTGACTTTGTATGCAATCTACTCATGCAAATAGTTAACTCCTTCCCCCGACACACATTGTATTTCACGTTATTTGTAAGAAAACGCTTCTCTGCCAAACACAGAATTTTCTGTGTTTCTGTGCTTTCACGGTTAGACTGTAGGGGGTGGTATTTTCCCATCAAAAAATATAAGTAGATGCATACGTAAAATAATGCAATTATAAAGATTAAACAGCATATAAAAACAGCATATATATTAAAACTGCCTAATGTTAATGAATGAAATGTTGATCCGGGGCGAGATATAGGACTGTGAAGCTTTGGCTGTGTTGATGGGCCCAGTTGTAGTCTTTGACAAAAACATTTGAGCTCAAAATGTTGATTTTATTATGAAACATACCCACACTCAAAATGTTGGTAGAAAAAAAAGAATGCATTAAGCTAGAAATTTTGTTTTGTTTGATTGTTTGGTTGTTTAAAAGTAGTTATGTTCTTTCTTTTGATATATTGCATGTTCAGATAATCATACAACAATATATTCTTAAGACCATAAACATTTTGTGAATTAAAAAGACAAAATGTTGGCAAGAAAAGATTTAAATGTTTAGCTACTTATATCTTACCACACATGCACACTTTCACTGTATAAAACGAAAAGTGTTCAAACTCATCTTCAGTGACTATTAAGCTCCGCCTTTTTTTGTCTCCTCAATCCATATGGAGGTTACGGTCCTGAAGAAGCCATATTTCACAGCAGGTATTTTTCTTAAGAAGAAAAAAAAAAACAGCAGAAGTTGAAATCACATTTCTGACTAGCTTATGTTTCCTCTCAGATATCCTTTAAAAAGGCCAGTGTCGTGTCTAACCTCCTGTTTTGAACTTGCCACTCTAACACCCAAACACTGGGGCCGAAGCCCAACCTCCGTTATTGTGCGCAATGACGATGAACTGGATTTGAATGAGCAAGCTGAAAGCCTGCCAAAGAAAACCAGCATGCCATAAACAAATCAGTATTCACCTTAGCGCAAGCTGCTGTTTGAAGATCTATTGTCAGAATGACTTTTCTTGAACCTTCTCTCTTAAGTGCAGTCATGCAACAAGATTACCACCCAGGCCCTCATTCGAAATGCCTCTCCCATACCTGTCAGACCAGCGGCAGATGCACGACTAAGCTTGAGGATTCCAAACACCATCACTGGATTTAATCCTGGGCTGAATCTGCTTTGCTTTTTGTAACTCAGCGGTATTAGGCTCCATTTTCTATTTGCACCGCGACAAAATAACCCTCAAGAACAATGTGGGCCCAGCCGACGGAATCTGAAAGGCATGCCGCAATCATCGCGGTGTCAAAAGGAAATGGGTCGATGTGAAAGAGTGCACCACGTGTCTCTCTGGCCACTGTTTTCCATCTTCTCAGCCACAAGCACTTAATTGGAAGGAGATATTTACGATTATGCTTATTATGTCGCCGAGGCACAGTCTTATCTTCAAGCTGTTAGAGGCTTGATATTTATATTGTAAGTGTTATACATAACTTAGAAGTGTGAACTGCTTGTTGATTGAAGGGAAGAAATCTTCACACTGTAAAAGTGTGATTCTCAGGCATGGGGGGATTCTCACGTCAGAGCAGGGAATCAATTCTGGCATGTAAAAGGCACATTTACTGCAAGAGAAAAGATGACAGACATGTATGTGAAACCGGAACACGCATTTCTTCAATTCTCTACTGCAACACATTAAGAGATTCAATTTGATGTGTTTGGTTTCCCGGCTGGAACATGCCAGTTGTTTAAAAGATGGTTTAGACAATCTTAGGTTCCATCTAGGTCAAGCACATTTCAATAAAAGTCTGCATTTAGAAGTACACTAGCATATAGATCATCCTCAAAGATAACACATGAAGACCAGACATCATTAACCATGCTCCTAGAGACCCACTTTCCTCATGGAGTTACGTCCAATCCTAATCACACAACATTTCTGGACCAGCTAACTAAAGCAGGACTCCTGGAGCTGGGTTGAAGAACTTTGGCAATGACTAAAAAACACAAAAATCTCATTTTGATTTGATTGGGTCTTTACGGTGGTCATCCTTGGCATATGATAGCTGGTTATTTGCTGCAAACCCACCAGAACATTAATGAGTTGGTCAATCAATCTAACCAGCCTGAACAATCTTAGGGTGGTAGCTTTACTTTGAAACATGATAGCTTGTGCTTTATGCTGGTGATTGGCTTGTCCAAGAAGGTTTAAGTGTTCGACTGGATCACAATCTCTGTCATGGGCCCTGCTAGAGGGCAAACAAACTAAGTGGCCAAGCTGGTCTTCCAGGTTAGCAAAGCCCCATCAGATAGAAGTTGAACTGGTCAAAAACCTAAACCAGTTTATACCAGCTAGAAATGTTATGGTAGTCATTGTGGTTTGAAATGTGGTTGTTGGTGTATATCTAGTCCATTATGGTCAATTGCTGGTTTAGGTGTTTGATTAGCTGGATTCATCTCAGTCGAGGGTTCTAACCTGCAATCAATTTTGAGTTTAAAATGATAAAATCGGGGGTGAGATAATGCAATAAAATGCATTGTGAGCTCAACATAAACCACCTTGTACCAGCTAGTTTATTCTTGCTGGTTTCTAGATGGTCTATGATGGTTTAGGTGGTTGACCAGCTGACCTAAGTTCTTGATCAAGGCCACTTGCTTGGGAAAATATAGTTTATACTAGCTCAAGTTTGGTTTTGGAATTGTTGCAGGGCCAAGATGATCAACCAACTCCCCTTAGTTCCCCACCAGCTTAGTTCCCCACCATCTTAGTTCCTCACCAGCTTAGTTCCTCACCAGCTTGTTGAGCTTGTTAGCTACTAAAACCTATAAAACCTAACTTTGGATAAGATAGTAACCTGGGTCCGGATTCACTGAAATATTCTTAAAGTAAGTAAAATTCTTAGGACAAATTCTAAAAAGCTTGTAGGAATGTATGTGAAATTCTTGAAAGATTCTTACGTTCTCAGGTATTTTCTTAAAGGGTAACTAAACCCTAAACCAACTTTTTTTAGTTAATGATCTGCAAGACTGGGGCTTTATTAATGCTGTTTATTGATTAGAGTAAATATTTTGACATTTGGGTATAAAGTGTTTTAATTCTATAATATATGGTGTAAAAACGTCTTAGTGCTGCCCTCTTAAGGTTGAACGGTGGCTACTGCAGTTGAATTTTCCTATTGGACGTTGTGGTACTTTGTGACGTAGGATGGTACTTCCAACGGCTCACTATCCACGCCCCTGGCACGAGCTCACCACGCCCTGAGAAATGTTTTTCGTGATCACATGATGAGAACGGCTTCAGTCCAGTATGAGCGCTCATGTTACATGAAGTAGAAACATTATGAATGAAACTTTCTCTTCACTTGCTTTCAACATCCTAATGAAGAAAATACAGATAAATAATGCAGTTGTAAGTACATGTTAAGCTTTTCTTCTGATATTTTGCGCCTGTCATGTCTACAGATCATTTTCATACCTCAGACGCTTTCAGACAAACCCTGGACAAACCCTGACACGCAAATGGTTGCCGTGGTAACGAACAACAAATCCTTAACGTGCTAGACTGCTGGCATATGTAGTCTAACTTTTATTTAATGCATGAGGAATATTTAATATGAGGAAATCTGTTGTAATAGGCAATTAGGTTTGAACTTATTGGTCCTGCGCTTTTTTAGTGGCATTCAGTATAAGCATATGGCTGTTCAGTGTTCATAGATTAGTTAGTGATCTCATTCTCTCTTGCTGCTGCTTCTAGCATGAATGAATGAATGAAAGCATCGTCGGCATTGGGAGTTAAAGCAGTTTGAGCCAACAAACTCTGTGTCTACCGACATTTCACCCTCCTCCACTTCAGGTGAAGGTGGTGGAGAAAAGTCCTCTACTTTAGATGACTGCTGTGTTGCAAAACTACTGTCCTCACTCCAGTCACTATCCATCTTTGCGAGTCTGACAGCTGTCAAACAAGTTGTCACTACGGGACTCAGGTGCACGCCCCCCCGCTCAGCCCCGCCCTCGTCTTGTCCCCTCTGTCTCCGCTAGGCTCTGCCCACTTTTGCAGCATTTTTCAAATATTGCCAGAGGGTGGAGTTAGGCTGTGAACAGGGGTTTAGTTACCCTTTAAGAAAATCCTATTTTTTTACTAAAAAAAGAAAATGATTGTTATTTGATTGAAAGATGGGTAGTGATGAAGACTTGCTGAATAAAAAAACAACTCAAAAGCCCCGTTTCCACCTAAATTACCTGGAACAATTTGTCCCAGGAACCTTTTTTCCCAGGAACACTTTTTCCCCCAGTCCTGCTGCTGTCTGTCTTTCCATCATGGTCTAAAGTACCGTGAAGATTAGGACTGCGCGAGAGTCTTTCAGGTTCCCACTGGATTTTGTCGTCCCCTAATAAACGTAAAAAAGCTTGAACATCATTCTCGGTCCATCTGTCCTATTTTTTAAACTCCATTGTTGATTTGAATAGCAAACCACTCTTACTGGATGCTCAACAACAGACTTTTAGGTTGAAAAGAAATGCTGCGAAAGCTCAACCAATCAGCACGTTCAGCGCCTAAATCCCAGTTCCTGAGAAAGTTCCTGAAATTTGAAAAAGTACTACCTCTCAAGCAGGGCCATTTTGAGGAGGAAATTTTTACCCGGAACGCTATTTAAACCCTGGTTCCTGTGGTTACAACACACCTAGTAACACCCTAAAGTCCCCAATTCCCGTAAGACCTCTGTTCATCTTCGGAAACACAAATGAAGATATTTTTTTTGAAATCCGATGGCTCAGAAAGGCCTCCATTGACACCAATGTCATTTCCTCTCCCAGAACCCATACAAGGTACTAAACATGTCGTTACAATGTCCATCTTACTACAGTGGTTCTACAATAATTTTATGAAGCAACGAGAATAGTTTTTGTGCGCAAAAACCCCCGAAACAATGACTTATATAGTAATGGCCGATTTCAAAACAAAGCATCCTGAAGATTCGGAGCTTAATGAATCAGCATATCGATTCATGATTCGGATCGTGTTTCAATCCACCAAACTGCTGGGATACTTCCCAAATCTTATTTGTGCATCCTTGTTTCCTTTCCTAGCTTCCTTTCCTTGCTCCTTAGCTCCACCCCTTCAGAATGCAAGGAAAAGACGCGAACAAAATACCACATTTGTCCATATTTTAATCAATATTACCAGTTATTATTAACAACGAATTCCAGTTATTAACTGCTTTTAATTTGTTGTATAGTATTAGTTTCTATTTGTTTCTTTCATTTTCTTGTGCTTTGATATAATTCTGTGTCTGTCAGGTGTTGTTATTTGACTAACATTTGTGTCTTGTACATGTAAACATAATAATAATAATAATGATTAATAAACTGTGGCACAATAAACTGTGGCACGATGTGAAGGGGGAGGAGAATTAATGCTTGCATCACGTTTAGTCGATAAAACACTTCCACAAAGGATACACCTTTGTATCCTCACTCTTGACTCCTCAGGAAGCCTCCCCACTCCTCACTTCTCGATACTTGCCTCCTTGTGGTGCAATTAGAGAATTGAGTTCTCCTACAAGATGGCTGAGCTCCATCGGTTTCCAGGTCATAGGATGGCGGAAGAGCGACGAAACGAGGAGGGATATTGAGAAACACTGCTGAAATCACGTGACTTTGGTGATCTGAATCATGAATCGATACACTGATTCCTAACGGTTCAAAACTTTGTTTTGAAATCGGCCCATCACTATATAAGTCGTTATTTAGTTGTTTTTTTACGCACAAAAACTATTTTTTTGCTTCATAAAATTATTGTAGAACCACTCTAGTGAGATGGACATTGCAACGACATGTTTAGTACCATTTATGGGTCTTGAGAAAGGAAATTACATTGGTGTCAATGGAGGCCTTTCTGAGCCATCAGATTTCAACAAAATATCGTACAAAAATCTTACGGGTGTCGAACAACATGAGAATGAGTAATTAATGAGAGAATTTTCATTTTTTGGTGAACTAACCCTTTAAGGAGTTATTTACAATGACTTTTAAGAACATTTTATTTTGGAATTTGAATACTTCTTAAAGGGATAGTTCACTTTGAAATTAAATTTTGATATGTTTTAGCTTATCTCATGGACATCCGAGATGTAGGAGTATTTGTTTCCCCAGTAGTTTAAATTTTGATCATTTTAGGTCAAACCGTTCTTGTCTGTGCCTCACATAATGCAGGTATATGGTCACCTCCTCAAAGAGCATACACAGAGAAGTCCAAATTAAAGAATCCCCCATCATAAGTACACATTGATGGTTTAAGACACTAAACGAGCGGTTTGTGTGAGAAAACGAATAGTATTTATATCGTTTTTACCTCTTGTACACCACAGGAAACACGCACATGCGCCCTCGGATCGGTCGGACGTAGTGGTGTACAAGAGGTAAAAACGATATAAATACTGTTCGTTTTCTCACACAAACCGCTCGTTTCATGTCTTAGGCCATCAGTGTGTACTTATGATGGGGGATTGTTTGATTTGGACTTCTCTGTGTATGCTCTTTGAGGTGGTGACCATAGACTTGCATTATGTGAGGCACAGACAAGAATGGTTTGACCTAAAATGATCAAAATCCCTAACCCTAACCCCAACCCTACATCTCGGATGCCCATGAGGTAAGCTAAAACATGTCAAAATTTAATTTCAAAGTGAACTATCCCTTTAAGTGTTATCTTAAATTTTCAAGAATTTTTTTTTTAGGATAAATAAAATTATAATGGATAAATTTTTTCTTAAGTTAGAATATAAGAAGAAATATGTAATTTAGAAGAATATTATTCATTTTTAAGAATGGTTCATGAATCCAGCCCCTGCTTGGAACAGTTAGTGATCAGCTACCATGTCAAAAACTGGTTTCAGCAAGATTTTTTTTTCCATCAGGGATTGGCACTCACGAGGCTCAACAATCACAGCACATGTCCACAACCATTAAACTCACTGAATTCGCTTGTCTTCAATTGATTGGATGTAGAACAAGCCTCCCTCCATCAGGATTTTATGATCTTCCAAGAAATTGTTTTACAAGAAACATCTAAGTAAAGTGGTTTGTTGTCATCATTTCCCTTCTGGATGTAATTCAACCTTAGATGAAGGGTTCACATCCCACACCAATAATCGCCAATCTTGTTAAAAAGGTGCTTTGACGACTGGAATTTCTACTGTCTTACCTGCAAGCGCAGTTCTGAAGTAGGTATTGATTTTTTTTTATTATTTTTTTCCTGCAGTGAGTGCAGCTTCTCCCTTGATAATGGATCGCAAAGTGTAGGGTATTCACATCTGTGTGGGACCATTTGACTTCACTGCTATGTACTTCAATCATTCCCTTGGTTATTTTGTACTGTCAGAACAAACCAACTTACAGAGCCATAATTAGATTTGCATCCATGCAAGTAAAGTAGTTTTTGGTTAAAATGATCTCACGAATTAGAGGAGAAAGTCTAAGAGATGGGGGACACAGCAGAACTAACAGATATCAGAAGATGGAGGTAGGCCATTATGCTACATTTTTCAACCAGAATTGCACACATATGACTGAAATGATCAGTGTTTATGGTTAAAGCTGATTTCATTGCAGACAATTGCATACATTGATGCCACAGTGTCGTCATACACGACTTAAGGAAGGGTATTTAAGGAAGAGGGCTTAAATCTTGTTAACATAGAGTCTGCTGGGTTAATGTGTTACGTGTCAGTTTGTGCCCGCCGGTGATGTTATTCATGGAATGGAGAAGTATGTGCCTGTGCTTTGATAACACATGCTGCTCTTGCTGATTTAAATCAAGGGTGGCGTGCCATTGTGCGAAAAGACAGGCAAACAGAGGGGTCTTTGTGTGTGTGAGGTGTGTATGTGTGTAACGAGATTAGGTTTGCCATAGCCCCTCTAAACTGCTTGTAAATATTGCGCAAGACTCCATATAAAATCAACATACTTGTAGAAAAAACAAATGTAGATAAAGGGCTAGATTTAGATCTGTTTTTGGAAAGAAAAGAGTGTGTTTGACACCCAAGGTCACGCATCAGGTCTAGACAGCTTTGTTAATTATAGATTGTGCGAAATGGTATTGAATATTTAAAATTATTGACAACATAATTATTATACTTGGTTTAGAATCGAACAAGTGCAGGTCGTAGCATTTTTTTTTTCCAGAGGCGTAGAGAGCCCACTAAAATAGATGCATCATCATATTCCGGAAGTGCCGGATACGGATCCAGCTTGTTCCGACACAAATTATGCCCTGCATGCTTCCTGTCCAGGATCAGCTGTGCATGTGAATCAACAATGAAAGCAATATTTTCTCAAAAAAGTAACATTCAGCATTAAGTTTCAATCAGTTCATTGAATTTGGCAACGACTGAAATTTAACCTGTTAAGCTGACTTCCAAATTTTGAAAAAATCCTAAGAAATGTATACTCAGACTAAAACAAATACAGTTTGTGAATCCTTTGCACTAAAACCATAATTATGGTCTCATTTGAAAGCAGACACCTACCAGTTTACTGTAAAGTCAAAATGATAATATTTTTTATAATCAAAAAAAGCTATAATAAGCTTCAAAGTTTTGTAAAGTTATTAGAAATGTATTTGTATGAAATATCTTTATGAAAATAAAATTGAAGTGGGCCTTGGAGAAATCTAGAAATGCACTACAGCTAAAGCCACAAGTCTGACCATGTTATATTTCAGATCTGAAGATGATCAGTCTAAAACTCTGAATTTTATTAAACGTTTTACTAGATCGTTTCATGTGATTTTATTTTGAGATATCGCTGAAATATCAACTGATGTTTATTGCCTTCTCAGCTTTCATTCGCTATATTGCCTCTATTGTTTAGAGGTGCAAACTGCCCCATTCAGTTTGTCTCCCCGGCACACATTCACACTTCTGCGGACTGGTTATGGCTCCAATTATTATTCTTTTGTCTGCATTATAATTACTAACGATTCTCTATTCAAACTGTTCTATTCAAACCTCATTTCTAAATCAAACCTCTCACTTTACCCTCACTGAGACTCTATTGAATGCATTTCGTCCAAATAAGCATTTCAGTAGTTTTACATTTAGAAAATGTTCATAAAAATAAGTATTTACTCAGTGGCAGGTGCATCTAGGGCAAGCTAACATGTTAGCTTAGCACACCAGCAAAACAACAATTTATACGATTAAAATCATGTTTTATTCAAAACTTGCTTCATATCACTTTATAATTTATATGTAGAGTGTTTTATATAACAATATGTGATCTCATATAGCTTCGGGTCAAAAAATCTGACAGAAAATATACAATGCTAAAAGCTATGTGGAATAGCATTGCATTATAAATATCATCTATTATGAAACCACCCAACATGGCATAAAGAACACAGACCAACCATATATTGCCGCGATTGTGTGTTTATGGTCTTTAAACGTGTCTATCTGCATAAAATAGCGATATAACGATCTCTGGAAGCTGTTTTGGAAATGTCAGATACTTCCTGAATGTCACATGGTGTGTCTGTTCTTCATGTGTTCCACATGGGAGTGAATTTTCAGTAGTACAGCTTTCCAGCGCCCTCCGGCTGCCAGAATGAATTGAAAACACAGCATATCACAGTATACTGCTCTCATAATCATACATCCGCGGATTTTGGATAAAGATTTAATAAATAATACTTCTCTGTATAGAAATTTGACTCAAACATGTGAGAATCTATCAATATTTCTCCACATCTGCACACATTTGAAGTAAAAGCCCTGAGGGAAGTTGTTTTGTCGAGTGTCTTCATGAAAACCACAGAGGAGTTTTTTATGAATGGGAGCAAATGACGCGCATATTACAATCAAAAGGTAGCGACCCCCAAGATCATATTCATAACTCCTGGCACATATTAACACATTATGGTCACTATAAGACTTTGAGAATAAAACAGAGGTAAAAAAATTAAACTTTAGTCTTAGATCTTTTTAATGATGTATAGTTTGTCAAGGTAATTACTTACACCTGATAGTAATTTTGAGCTAATTTAAGCAAAGAGAGCTTCAGCACGTCCTCGTCCTCGTGACGGTTAACTATAGGCACTGATAATAATATTAATATTCTCATATTTAAAAGTAGATTCCAAAGCAATGACGTTGTCTTTTGGAAACATAAATGACCAAATGAATAGCATTACAATCATTATGAATCTCACAGTGTTGCTTAATTTTAAAATGCCAGCAAATTCCTTGCAAATATATTGTAAAAGCATCAATAAGTCAATATTTATCTCTAAATTCCAGTGTCAGATAGACACACTGGAGAAAGAGTTGGAGAGGACACCTAATCCCTCCAATCACAATATTGATGTTGTTCACACATTATAAAGATGTAAGAATTCCTTGGAGTATAGACTGGGGCTTATATCCAATAACCACAAGCATCGGACATACACCATTTTCAAATGTCCTGTGGTTGTGTGAGGCATTGAGGATATTTTGATGGTGACGGCTACATCAGGAAGAGGAGGGACTCGTTGTACAAATTAATTGAATAATTTATCAAGCGAAGCCATGATTAGTCAGGTCTGAATCAATGGAGTACAGCTTGATTAGATGATCGGGCTGACCCGTAACTAGCAGACAGTCTATGATGAGCAGATATTCTGTTCTGAGTGTTAATGG